>NC_048293.1:27715580-27755550 GCF_009762535.1 Notolabrus celidotus
AAATTTTTGAAAAAAAAAAATTTTTGGCAAAAAAAAATTTTAAAAAAAATTTTGACAAAAAAAAAATTGACAAAAAAAATTTGACAAAAAAGTTGATCCACAGCCTGTCGAAAAAATTATTTTCTTCAAATTTGAAATTTTGCTCCAAAAGCAGAAAACCCTGCACCTACGGTTAAAAACATGGAAAAAGCGATGACTGAATCAACACGTGAGAGGAGATAAGCACGAGTAGCAAAGACGTTTCAACACGGCTTTAAAATCCTTTAGAACTCAAAAAGCCGTGATCGCAGAGATCGCCCGGTGTTTTGGTTTAAACAGCGACCCTGTTAACTGGAGACTCTCAGCCGGATGCATCCCTCATAAACGTCTTTAGACCATCATTAAATATCTGATGAGGATATTTTGAAATCTTAATAAAAACTAAACTAGTTTGCATTCCCAGGAACTCCCTCTGTGTTTCAACAGCTGTGTAAACTCCACAAACACTGACACGTTCAGCTGAAGGGCTCCAGTTTACAGGGTCACTTTTAAAACCGGAACACCGGGAGAGACGCATTCACGGTGGGCTGAGAGAAGACTACTGTTACAAGCTGCTAAATCAAGAGAATCACAGCTTCTTCTTTTGAAAAGTACACACACATACAAAAAAGATAGAACAAATAAAAACTAATGAAAGAAAGAGAAAAAATTTAAAAAAATTTGAACAAAAAATGTTGAACAAAAACTTTTGAGAACAATTTTTGGGAAAAAATTTTAAAAGATTTGACAATTTTTTTTGACCAATTTTTTTTTTGAAAAAAAATAAAATTTGACAAAAAAAAATTGACAAAAAAGTTGACCCTTTTGAAAAAATAAATTTTCCTCAAACTTGAAATTGTGCTCCAAAAGCAGAAAAACATGAAAAAAAGTGAAAATGTTGTGCCTGCGGTTAAAAACATGGAAAAAGCAATGAATGAATCAACACAAACACTGACACGTTCAGCTGAAGGTCTCCAGTTTACAGGGTCACTTTTAAAACCGGAACACCGGGAGGAGAGACGCATTCACGGCGGGCTGAGAGAAGACTACTGTTACAAGCTGCTAAATCAAGAGAATCGGTTGAAAAACGCCTAAACCATGAAATCAGAAAACACAGCTTCTGACATGGTTCCTTTTGATCATGCTGATGTTTGCCTGAGTGTTGTTAGTTAATGCTTTTAAAAAGGCGATGATTGACAGCTCTCTTGAGCAACGAGGCTCCTGCAGCACTGTGTGCACTACATTATCAGCACAGAGGAGGAACAGCAAGACACAAGAGTCATTGAACTTTCTAGAACTGATAGCTTCAGTAGCTTCAAATCAACACATGAGTCTGTTCTGCTGAAGTCTGCACCCAGGGAGGGACCTTGTTGGTCAATCTAACGAGTGTTTTGGATGACAGAAGGTGCGTGATGTCAAAGCTCCTGCAGCTGAGACTCTAGCTCTGCAAATGTCACCGATGCAAGATGTCAGCGCTCGTCACAGGGGGTGTTTTGGCTTCACTTTTGCACACACTAATCAATCTGTGCAGCAGTGGTCCAGCAGTTTACATGCTCTCACAGGTAAAAGAGCTGTTTTTTAATAAAGTATGCAACTTTAGAGACATTTAAGATAAGTATCTGTCTCCCTCTGTCATCCTCTCTTCATGTCATTGACCTGGTGGATCCATATGTGCCTGCTCGGGCACTTGGTTCTCAGGGGACTGGCCCTTTAAGTGTCCCTAAGGTCCGTAAAAAGACTATTGGTGAGCGGGCCTTTTCATTTTGTGCTCCCACTCTATGGAACAATCTCCCCGTCCTGTTTGTTTTTAAGCTTTGTAAAGCACTTTGATTGAAAGCGCTCTATAAATACATTTATTATTATTATTATTTAATGTTGTCAAACTTTGAGTAATCGTAGTTTGATGAAGCTCTCTGCAGCCACGTCTCTTTTCACATCCATCAACCGAAGCAACAGCTCCCCTGATGTCTCCAGAACACGTGACAGGTAAGTCATAGTTACCTTTGGCTACTGCTGCTCTTCCATGAGTTGATGCAATCTGAAAATCAAAGAAAGAAAGAAAAAAAAGAGTCAAGCAGTGTTTTTGAGACAAACAGATTCAGGATAAAGACGGCCGAACTGCCAGAGTGTGTCATCATCAGAGGATCCGGCATCCAGAGGAAGACGTGTTTCTGTGTGTGACAAACAGCTGGTGCTCGTTCGCTGTCGTCGCAGGAGGAAAGTTTTGGCTTCCTCTCCTCCTCCTCGGCACACAGCAGCTGAGCAGGACACGCCGGCTGATTAGCGTCTCAAGGACATGCAGTACAAAGACGAGCAGCACAGCAGCCCGTGGGGATCCAGAGGTTAAATATATCTCAGAGAGGGAAACGGCTAAATAACTTTGAATATTGAAGGAGACATCAGCTGACAGGAGGCGATGTGAGGGTCATACCTAATGAGGACGAGCTCACATTCAAGAGCAGCTGCTTGTCAACGCACGGTCGTAAAGATCCACTCTGAGGTTTGTGGTAATCAGAAAACACTGAACGATGGAGGACGTGTGTTTAGACTCAGATTAAAGATGGATCCCAGGAGTGTCCTCACTTTCACTCATCGCAACTGCTGCTTCATTTCCAGCTCAGACTCAAACATAAGGTCAGACAACAGCTGGAAACTTAGTCACAATGAAGGGCCTCAAGTTGTCACATGAATCTGGTCTGTGAGAGGAGGATCTCATGCTGGATTAACTCAGTTCAGGCTGACACAGTTTGCTCAAAGACAGCAGGACTGATCTGTCTTCTTCTACAACGAGCGTTAAACATCTGACTCTTCAACATCTCTGCGCTCAGACTCTCAGACTTTGTGGCACAGACACCCGGGACGTGTGTGAGTCCTTAGTGCCGTCTCACTGTCACATCATGAAGCGTGTGAGCTCTCTGATGCAGGCTGAGAAACACCAAATAAAACACTTTGTAAGAGTCTGTGTTTCTGGAGGACGGGAGTGTCTGCTGCATGAGTTTGAAAAGAGTTGTAAACAAAGGAAGTGTGGAAAAGTTAATCTATAAGTTTCCTCAGTCGTGTTTGTTGAGTTTTGAAGTGTCTTAGTTAAATATTAACGCAGGTTTAACATCAAGTTCTTTGACTTTTGTTAGTTTGCTTGAATAAATCAACACTGCACTGTAAGACTCTTAAAGTCACACTGCAGATCTGCATTGTTTGTACCTGAGGTTACTGAAGTCTGTGAGGGGTCAGTGACCTCAGGCTGCAGGACTGTAAGGAGACAGAGCTGCTTTCACACCTGTTGACTTTGTTTAAAGTTCACTGATAAATCATTTAGTCTGAAAATGAATGACTGTCTCTATTTTTTTGGTTTCCACCCAAAATCTAAAATACACAAATGAATGAAGCTTGAATATTTGGAAGGAGCTGTGCATCCAGGAGACTAGTACCTGGTCTAAATCCTCCTTGGAAAGAAGGCCGTTACAAAGACCTGTCTTAAAGGTGACATATCATGCAAAATGGACTTTTTAATGGTTCTCTACCTGGAATCTGTGTCCCTGTCTACAAACCCCCTGAGAATGAAAAGAATCCATTCTGCCCCTGTTCTGATTTCTCCACCTTTCTGTAAATGTGTGCTGAAACCAGCCGTTTCAGTTTTCAGTGTTTTTCATACGTCACAACGCCATCCGGTCTGTAACAGGAAGTCAGAGCTCGGAGCTTGTTCAGCTCATAGACTGTATAAAATACAACTCAACCCCTCCTCCGTTTTTCATTCCCTGCACACACGTGTGCTAACAAGGAGCTTAGGAGGGAGGCATGCTAGTTGTAGGCTGTCTTAATAAACACAAAGGTCGCTTTGACTCCCCACGTCTGCAGATTTGAAGATCTAGTGGATGATTTTTATTTATCATGGATAAGTGCTAGCGCTAGTTAGCATAGCCACATAGCTACATGTTGGTAGCTGTGTACCAAGACACACGTCGACATACTGATAAATAAAACAACAAGAAACACTAAATCTGTGACCAATGGTTCAGAAAGGTCCTGCTGCAGGCGCCTCTCCATCAGGATCAGATTCTGGATCAGATTCAGAGGGTTGAAGTAACGAGGGTCTATGAGCAGCCGTGTATATTCAGCCAACATGTAAACATTAGATCAACGTGCTGGACAGCCGAGGCCACACCCACTTCCTGAGGGGGCGTGGTCAGAGAGAAAACAGACTGTTCTGAGGAGGACTGAAGAAGAGGGTTTTTCAGGCAGACCAAAATCTGATTTCAAAGTGTTTTTTTGAGCATAAACTTTAAAGACATGTTTTGGGGACCTCTTAGACCAATATATGTTGATGAAAAAAGCGTGATATGTCACCTTTAAGACTTAAGCACCAACTTACAAACAATGTCTGTCAATCATAGATGATATACTAGTGATGGAGAGACTTCTCTAGAGGTTAAGAATGAGGGGAGGATGCTTTATAAAAGGCTAGGAATTTTTGATTTTATATAAAAGAAAGGCATGAATATTTATGTGGTTGAAAAATAAGGTAGACTTCCCCCATCCTACAGACTCGGCTTGTTTTTAAAAGTGTTTTTGTAAACCACCAAACAACCTTTTTTAAATGTGTTTTATTTGTGTTGTTTTTCAAATTATTTTGAACTTTATTCATTTATTTTAATGCTTTATTAATAGTTTTACAAACAAGAACATTTATTCCCTACCGCCATTATTATTTTTTTTTATTTAATTGATTTAGCCTTCTTTAATTTGAATTAATTATTTCTTTAGAACTTATTGTTTTTTTTATTTTGTCTCTATCATTTTTTATTAATTAAATCTAGTCACATTTCTTAGTGACACAGCTCTTTATTCAAATCTAATTTACTCCTTATTTTAAAGAATTAAACTGTGTACTGTTTTTTAAAGAGTACCTTACATGTGTTATAATAACTATTAATCATAGGAGCTTAAACCTGCAGATGAATTACTCTGAGATTCTCTGTCAGAGCAAACTGATTTCCTGTCCAGCAGCTAATTGATGAAGTGATTATTTCTCCTCCACAGAGAAGAGGAAGAGTTGATTGAATCATAGACATTACAGCACATGACCTACATGTTGGTGCAGACAAGAAAATGCACCGCTCTGCATCTTATATGGATTCATTCCACTAAATCACATTAAAGATATCTCTGGACGACATCAGGAGTCTCATCCTCGTCTCTGTGTTCATGTTTCTGACTCTGCTCCTCTACGGAGAGCAGAAAGGCACTGAGTGGATAACACACTCATTATTCTGTTCCCTCTGATTCCCTTTTTTGGACACAAAATTAATTAAAGCCAATCATCTGCATGCTGGCAGTGTTTCATTTTAAATCAGGCGGAAGGAGAAGAAGATTAATTGTTTTATATTCATGTTGATGTTTGGAGGAGAGACGTCTGCTCGTAGACTCACCTGCTGGTTTGACTCCATCCCGATGTAGGAGTTCCTTGAGCTGCAGTCCACAGGAGGAGTCTCTTGTCTGATGAAGTCTGCCATCTCAATGCCCCCTCCAGGGTCCCTGTAAGCACACACACACACACACTTTAATCATCATCATATGTGCGGTGCAGAGCAGAGGCTACCTGAGTGAAAGAGCCGTTCAGATAAAACTTTATTTAGAAAGTTCTGGTTTTTAAAAAGGAGTCGTGTGGATTTTATGAAAACAGATGAAAGCGTCTGTGTAGATTTCCTCCAGGTTTATATTTAGCCAGGACTTGCTCCTTCAACCAGCTGGTATGTCGACACAAGCAGTTGCCAGGGATTGTCTATAAATCACTTCCATATGCCAGAAAAATGTTTCATAACGGGTCAAACCACAACATAAACACTGCTGAGACAAACTCCAACATGCAGGGAGGATGCACAGAGGCTGGAGAGAGGAGCAGGGAGGGGCGTGTCCTGCTTCTGCTGCTGCTGCTGAAACAACACCTTAATGAAGCGTCTGTAAACTCAAACAACCTGGAATGTGACTCCAGATGTGGGCAGAGCTGCGACCGTGTGTGTGCGTAGTCTGCTCCTGTGGCTCACAGCTCTCATTCTTCGTGTTGCCTTTCCCCCTCTCTCTCAGCGCCCTGCTAAGCGCTCCCTTTGGCATGTGAGCATGAGTCACTTCTTCGAGTCACAGGCGGTGAAACGCTGGAACCTGACTGGATGCTGTCCCTGCTGTAGGTCAGATCAACCTCTTTATTGAGGGCCTGGCATTTGGAGCGCTGGGAACACAGTGTTTGTGTTTTTTTAACATCTCTCATGATCGCTGGAAATTACCTTTTTCACTTCTTTATGTATCAGGGGGATGTTGGTGTGCTCACATGGTGCTTTAGAGTTTGGTGTGAGTGGCTTTAAAGGACAGAGAGCTTCAGAGCGGCTCCGGTAGATAGTTTAAACCTGCTAACCTGAAGGGAATCTGCTTCTGATCAACGTACGTCCACTTAGAGAGCTTGTTTTTGTCTCTAAGTGCCTGAAAACATCACTGACAAGCCTCCAAACACTACTTTCAACTTTGCATACACCAAAGTAGCTTCTCTTCTGTAAACTATGCTAAATTGTTTTGCTAGCACCACCATCCTTCAGGCTAGCGTCCTCATGCCTGTGCTGGTTCCTCATGTCTCTGGTGGAGTGGTCATATGTCAGTTTAACTTTATCTCCATTTACTAGATTGACATACTGACAAATCACGCCCACTACCAGATGACATCATCACCTGTGATCGTTTACATCCAGGTAGTAGATATTTAGACCATTATGGTAGGAGCTACAGGCCTGGCTTGTTGCGGACAAGCGGCAACATCCAGTCTCAAAATATGTAGCCGATGCGGGAGTGTTATAAACTGCAGTTCATCGAGTGTCCACTAGAGGCTGGCTGCAGAAACACAGGAAACCACATACACACCCATTCAAAGAAGACGATCTTTACAGCAGAAATAAACATGTTTACAGCCTGGTTCAAAAAACGAGCGTAGTCTGGATAGCTCATTTCTCTATCGGCACACAGATGACATCATCACCTGTGTTCGTTTACATCCAGGTGGTAGATATTTAGACCATTATGGGAGGAGCTACAGGCCTGGCTTGTTGCGGACAAGCGTCAACATCCGGTCTCAAAATATGTAGCCGATGCGGAAGTGTTATAAACTGCAGTTCATCAAGTGTCCACTTGAGGCTGGCTGCAGAAACACAGGAAACCACATACACACCTATTCAAAGAAGACGATCTTTGCAGCAGAGATAAACATGTTTACAGCCTGGTTCAAAAAACGGCTTCGGTCTACGTTGCTAATTTCTAATTTTTTTCCAGTTTTTGCCCAAATAAGGACATGACTGAGTTGATTGACAGGTGGGAACACATAGCTGTTGGCTAGGAGGCTCAAACCCCGCCTCTTTAACTCTCACTAAGTTTGGTTGAGTTCAGCATTTCCAATATGGCTGCCACCAACGATTGGCTTCAAAACAGCGCTCAGGAACAGATGGGTGACATCGCGGATACTACGTCCATTATTTATACAGTGTATGGTTGCAGATGGCAGCACTGCAGCTTAGACAGGACATGTGATCGACGTTTCAGGCGTACTGTGTAAACATATGACTAATTTGTTTAACTAAGTAGTAACTCTAGTGCCCTGAGTTTCAAAATGCAACAACTAAGTGATGTAACGCTCAACAGCAAAGATTCAGGATCACGATCACATCTCTTCTTATATCCTATATATTAAAATCTAACTCTGTCCTCCTTTGCACCCTTCACCCATTTTTGTCCTCCAATTTCCAGGGTCCTGAGGGGGTTTGTTGTGCCCCTTATGGGATACAAGATTCCCCAAAACACTGACAGTTACCAGTTCAGCAACATCAAGCTCAAAATCATTATTTCTACCATAATTGTCAATAAACATATTAAATCATATCCAGTAGATGTTGGGCTCCATGCATGTACAATAATTTGATTCCCCTGGGAAATGACAGGCTTTTAGTATTTTTCCCTGGAGGTATCATCATCATCAGCTTTCATCCTGTGAATGATCACGTCTCTGTCATCTCTCTGAGCAGCTCTCTAAAATAAAATAAATGTGAAACAAAGTGAATATGATATTCTAACTGGTAACTGGAGCAGAGACAGCAGGTTTGCCTCTAAAGTGATATATGGATTCTCCCAGCCGGAGCCTGAGTCTTATCTGCACTCCAGCTCTGAACCTTTGACCGCAGCTCCACCGGACATCTCCTCATTACATCATCTCTACCCGACACAGCTCCCTCCATCTGACTGCACGCCATCAATGATCGGGGAAGAATGACGTCCCCTCCCTCCGACTCAGCCTTTTACAGAATCATCTGTCAGAGCGTCTTAGTCACGCTCGTCTCTCTCCTACACGTCCACGCGATCAGACCGAGCGGCGTGAGCTTACCCCGGGCCGTTGCTGTCCTCTCGACGTGTGACACCGCCGTCGATGGCCCCCTCGGTGCCACCTCTGCCGCCCTGGCTCTCCTTCGCCTTCTCCACCACCTCCCCTTCATCCAGGGCGTGGTGGAGGCGGTAGTTCACCATCTTCAGCAGCAGGAACATGGCAGCGATCACACCGCAGTAGATTCCCACTATCACCATGGTTGGCTGCAGGGCCTGGGGTCAGAGAAGAAACGGGGGTTAGCTTTGAGGAGGAGGATCCTGAGATGAAGAGGGAACAGGATATGCTCCAGTTGAGGACTAAAGAGTTAAACCGTGTTCATATTGACGTTATTCAGACATTTATTGGGACATCATGACAACGTTAAACTGGAACCTCCGCTCACCTTTTGTAAGCTAGCTAACGGTTATAAATAAAAAGTTGTCTAATAGAAAGACAAGTAGGATTAAAAAGAAGGATCTGTGATACTTTTTTACCACAGAGGCTGACTGTGCTCATGGGAAATGTAGTTTTCAACCCAGAAAAAAACTACAGATTTCGTCCACAGGGGGCGCCACAATCAACACAACATGAAAGTTACTTACTGTGCATTTAATCAGGTGAGGATTCACTTTAAAATAGTATTTTGATTCTTAATAGGAAGAATGTTTTATCTAATTCCATTTAAAGTAGGTGACGGTGCTCATGGGAAATGTAGTCTCCATCCCATAAAAAAACACTACCAATTTCGCCCACAGGGGGCACCAGAAACAACACAACATGAAAGTTATCTACTGCATCTTTAATCAGGAGGTGATGAGGATGATTGTTTTATCTATTTATCAAATTCAAGGTGGGTGATGGTGCTCATGGGAAATGTAGTCTTCAATGCAGATAAAAACACTACCGATTTCGACCACAGGGGGCGCCAGATTCAACACAACATGAAAGATACCTACTGTGCATTTAATCAGGAGGGGATAAGGAAGAATGTTTTAACTATTTATCAAATTCAAGGTGGGTGATGGTGCTCATGGGAAATGTAGTCTTCAATGCAGATAAAAAAACTTTAGATTTTGTCCACAGGGGGCGCCAGAATCAACACAACATGAAAGTTACTTATTGTGCCTTTAATCAGGAGGGGATGAGAATGATTGTTTTATGTATTTATTAAATTAAAAGTGGGTCATGGTGCTCATGGGAAATGTAGTCTTTAACACTGGGAAAACTACAGATTTCGTCCACAGGGGGCGCCAGAATCAATGCAAAGTTACTTACTGTGCCTTTAATCAGGAGGGGATTAACTCACAAATATAACTTTGATTCTTATGAGGAAGATTTTTGTTTCATGAATTAATTGTGTTTATAGTCAGTGATGGTGCTCATGGGAAATGTAGTCCCCAACCAGGAAATATTCAGATTTCATCCAAAGGAGTCACTAGAATCAAACCAACATGAAAGTTACTCACTGTGCCTTTAATCAGAGGAGGATGAGGAAGAATGTTTTATCTATTTATTAAATTGAAAGTGGGTGATAGTGCTCATGGGAAATGTAGTCTCCAACCAGGAAAAACACCACAGATTTCATCCCAAGGAGTCACAAGAATCAAAACAACATGAAAATTCCTCACTGTGCCTTTAAGGTCTGATGTGACTCAAACCTTGACGTTCTCTAAACAAAGCTGGAAGAGCAACACACACATGAATGCACACACTGTTTCAGGTCTTCACACAATAAACTACATTTTACGTCTTTTATATGAAGAGAGCTACAACCAGAGGCATGTGTGTTTACTACACAGTGTTTGTGTGCATGTGCGTGTGTGTGTGTGTGTGTGTGTGTGTGTGTGTGTGCTCTCCATCGTCTTCACTGTTGTCCTTGACATACCCTGCTTCATCTGTTTGCAGTTATTACAAACAGCAACACCGCTCAAACCTGTGGCTGGATATAAACCTCAGAGCTGACGAGAGTATTTCCACTCCTGGAATAGAACGGAAACCACAAACCTATTTGAAACATCGGCCCCTCGATATACACGCTCGTATGCTGAGCAAACGTTGACATTTATACAGAGATGTGTCTGAAAAACAAATTCAACAGTTTGTTACGGTGTGATTCAGGCTCTCCTGGGAGCTTAAAGGTCAAGCCTCTGCCTGTAAACAACAACAGCCTTTAAATCAAGCTAACAGGCAAACAAAAAAACCTCCTGTGACAAATGAAGTGAGCAAACAGCAGCCAGTCTATTGAGTCTTGGACGGCGAGGTTGCCAGATTAGTGTCACGTCCCTGTCAGCTGTGCTCTCCTGCAGTCACAGCTGGTAGCTTCTGAAAACGGCTGAAACCACAAATCACAACAGACAGGAGGACAACACGGAGATAAAGAGGAGGAGGAGGAGGAGGAGGAGGAGGAGGAGGAGGGGGCTTTAAATTCACTGATTAAAGCACGGTGTATTTAACTGTTCATATCCTAACCCATCTTCACATCAGCACAGAGATAAACACAGAGTGTAAACAAAAGAGCAGCCGGGTCCAGGATCACGATGATGGGATTTCCAGTCAGATCGTTTTGACTCCGCTCAGTAACGAGAGACGACTCTTTTGATTCTGTAGTTTCTAAATCAGTCAAAGTGAGACACATGTCTTACTGTAACACATTAAAGCTTAGTCATCTCATTTCTAGGAATAATAACTTTACATTATGATGTGAACACAAACCTAAATCTGATCCAGACTCTACTTTGATTGAGTACAGTGTTCTGTGTTCGATACGATCAGATATTGTGCTCAAACATGAAGAATTTGCTGATTCATGTGGAAGTTATCCACCATGTTAAAGGTCTTGTTGTCATTAATATAAATATGAAACAGTCAAAGGGATTTCTATTTAACTCAAACCAATCATGGCTCAAAACTCGGGCTGTGAGAATGATTATTGGGACCGAGAAAATCCACAAAAGCAACATTATTGTAATCTCTTTGAAAAACAAGGACACCTCACTTCATAAGCTTTACTAACAAACAGAACTGACTTCCTGACATGTCATCATCCACGTCTAAACATGTTCAAATCACATGACTAAATAATGATGACAAAAACGTATAATTAAACGACATCATCTGAGTTAGACGTCCAAAAACATCCTGTATCTTTTTACAAAATCTAAATAAACTCCCCAAATCAGAGTTATCTCCAATATGATGCAGCAGAAGCCACACACTGCTATACAAGCTATCTAGCTAGCTGGTTACCTAGTCTTCTTCTTCTGCTGCAGCTCCATCCTTCATTTCCCTTTCATTAAACCGATCCGTCAGAGTACTACCATATAATCATTTGAAGCACAATAACAAAAAAAAGGACATTTATCGCCAATAGAGGTATACTGCCCAAGCAGCAACCTCAGGTCTCAAAATATGAATCTCATGTGGAAGTGCTAAAAACTGCACTTCATCAAGTGTCCACTAGAGGCTGGCTGCAGAAACACAGGAAACCACATACACACCCATTCAAAGAAGACGATCTTAACAGCAGAAATAAACATGTTTACAGCCTGGTTCAAAAAACAGCTTCGGTCTGAGGAGCTCATTTCTCTATCGGCACACACTGTTCAGAAGATATTACACTTACGAGTTTTGCCCAAATAAGGACATGACTGACCCGACTTGATACGGACGTGCTGGACTCCAGCGGCAACAGCTTCTACGACTCGTCTCATCACTATCACCTCTCTCTCTCTTACTCCCCTCTATCCCTCTTTCCAGACCCAACACGGTCTCAGCAGATGTGTGTCTAACATGAGTCTGGTCCTGCTGGAGGTTTCTGCCTGTTAAAGGAAGTTTTTCCTCACCACTGTAACTAGCTAAATACTGCGAGGTGCAATGCTCATGGTGGATTAAGGTGGGGTCAGACTGAGTCTGATCCAGTCTTGGTGTTGAGTCTCTGTTCATAATTTGACATAGAGTGGTCTAGACCTGCTCTGTTTGTAAAAGCGTCTTTAGATAACGTTTGTTGTGATTTGGCGCTTTATAAATAAAGATTGATTGATTGATTGACAGGCAGGAACACTGTAGCTGTTGGCGAGTAGGCTCAAAGGCCCGCCTCTTTACCTCACACTAGCTCAACAGCAGTTTAGTTGAGTTCAGCATTTCCAATATGGCACCCGCCGACAATTCCTGTGTGGAGCTTACTGTCTATGCTGATTTTGGCGCCCCCTCTGGTCAAAGTGATGTCTCTTAAATGTTTACTGATCTTATCCTGAACATTTGTTACATGTTTTATGACAAAAGAAATTTCATCATGCTTTAGTGTAACAGTGTGTTGAATCACTCACTGTGTATAAGTAAAGAGACTTGACAGATAACCCCTCATAGGAAGTTGTGAAATCGTCAATCTTGTTTGCCTTTGGGTCAATAATGCCGATCTTTGCGACAACAAGTCAAAAACTCCTTACTGGTGCTTTAAAGAAGTTGCACTAAAAGAAGAGGGCTCTTAAATAGGTCACTAAGAACCTTTTGTTTTGCATTGTACAAGAAAATAACAGTTTCTAAAAGAGGAGCCGGATCCTCTGTTCGCTGAAAAGAGCCGGTTCAAAGAGCCGACTCGTTCATGACTGACACATCACTACAAGCTAGTTAGTGGAGTGAACCCTTCATGGGGCAGCCATTTACAGATTTCTGCTGCTTTTGTCTCATAAATAAAGTCCCTCTGTTAAAGAACACAGTCACCTTGAGTTAGTGTGAAACATTCAGCTCCTAGTTTCCACAGTCAGGTTAGTTTCTCTGGCTGAACACAGGCTACATTGTCTGAGCTCCAGATAATAGACAGGGACCGTTAGTCTGCTTAGCTAGCCCCACGGAAACGTAAATAAAGGACTACAAAGGGGTTAAAAACTACAGAACCAGAACCAGCAGCAGCAGCAGGTCTCACCATGTACAGGGTGAAGGGGAAACATAGCAGGAACAGCCAGATGTAGAGGTGGAGCGCGTTGACGAATGTGTTCTGATCGGGGTCGTAGTACCACCCGCCCGTGACTGAAGCCCAGACCCCCTGCCTCAGGATCTGAAGAGTCTGAGACCCCATGTTGGTTCATCCAGCTCCGACCAATCCCACCGGAACCGACCCACAGAGGAACACCCGGGCTGACACGCGGGCTAGTCTCCTCTGAACATGACAATCGGTGCTCTGTTAGCAGACACTGGCCTGAGAATCCCCTCTGCAGCCATCTTCTCTGCTGCTGCTAGCCAGCCAGCTGGGGCAGTGTTCCAGTCCTCCACTGAGGAGAGACTGCAATCCCACCACGCCCTGCGAGGGACTTCTTCTTCGTGGGATCAGTAGAAGGTAGCTGTGGAGGAGGCAGCTGCAGGAGAGAGCTACAAACACTCTGCTGTTTGGGAAACTAGATTATAAAAACAACACCTTTAAAACATATGAAACACATTTATTATTTACAAGGAATAAAATTCATGTTTTATAGGAATATTTGATTTATAATTGATCTGTGTAAACTCATTCATTTGGCATAACTAAATATAAAACTAAGGGTATTCAAAATTAATTTATAAAGCATTTTCCAATTAATATTATTAATAAGAAGGATTTCTACCTTTAAAACTATTTTTTTAAAGATAAAGATTTTGCTTTGAGAACAAAAGTAAAATTAAGATAAGATAAGATATTACTTTATTGATCCCCCGGGGGGGAAATTCAGTTGTTACAGCAACCCAGACATAAGGCAAGGCAAGGCAAGGCAGCTTTATTTGTATAGCGCATTTCATACACGAGGGCAACTCAATGTGCTTTACATTAACACATTAAAAGCATTGGAGACATTCAGACAAGCATAAAAGAACATAATTAAAATGACAAATATGATAAAACAGAAAAGAAAAGGAAAATTAGAAATATATTAAAAATTACATTAAAATTTTAATTTAAAGTGGGTTAAAATAATCTAAGATAGGAAGGCAGAGGTAAATAAAAAAGTCTTAGTCTTTGATTTTAAAGAGGTGAGAGTTGGAGCAGACCTGCAGCTTTCAGGGAGTGTGTTCCAGATATGTGGTGCATAATGACTAAACGCTGCTTCACCATGTTTCGTTCTGACTCTAGGGACTGAAAGCAGACCAGTACCTGATGACCTCAGAGGTCCAGATGGTTCATAAAGTAGTAGCAGATCAGCAATGTATTTTGGGCCTAAACCATTCAGTGCTTTATAAACCATCAGCAGGATTTTAAAGTCTATTCTCTGACAGACAGGAAGCCAGTGTAGGGATCTAAGAACTGGAGTAATGTGGTCTACTTTTTTGGTCCTTGTTAGGATTCGAGCAGCAGCATTCTATATGAGCTGCAGCCGTCTGATGGACTTTTTAGGGAGTCCTGTAAAGATCCCGTTACAGTAGTCTAGTCTGCTAAAGATAAATGCATGGACGTACAATCAAGAAAGAAGTTTCAATAAGTACAAAAAAGTACAAAATAAGTACAAAATAAAAATAAAACAAAAATAAAACAAAACAAAATAACATAAAATACAATAAAAAATAAAATAAAAATAAAAATAAGTAAAATAAATAGATAAATAAAGCTAGAGTACAATTTAGATATATACAATGTTGCAAATGGTATTTAAATTAAATAGCAGTAATTACAGGCAGTATTAAAAAATGATTCAGTAGTGACAGGTTGACATGGTGTGATTATGGTTGGTAATGACAAATTAAGCAATAAATAGAATAATATTTGTATGTAATATGACCATGGGTTGTAGTTAGAATAGTAATGTAATATAACAAAATATAATATAGCAAGATAATTATATAATACAGTATATTATACATTATAATGCCAGCAGCAGTCAAGAGAGAGTTCGGGATGGGATGATGGAGTGTGACAGACAGAGCAGGGATGTTATGGATCTGTTCATGGGGGTGGGGGTGTCAGTGGTCAGCATGGTGCAGTCTGTGGCCTCCGTTACTGTTCAACAGTCTGATGGCAGTGGGCACAAAGGAGCGCCTGAAGCGTTCAGTCTTGCACCGTGGTGGAATGATGACTGAACGAGCTCCCCATCAGCCACAGCTCATCATGGAGAGGGGGAGAGGGGTTGTCCAGGATGGCTCGCAGTTTGTCCATCAACCTCCTCTCAGCCACTGACTCCAGACTGTCCAGTTCTAGGCCAACCACAGAGCGGGCCTTCTTTAAAACATAAGAGCATGTCCTGGTTAAATGCTCTCATGCAGTTTTTCTTTTAAAAACAGTTCAGGAAAATATTTTCACAAGAAAACCTGCTACATATATCTTTTTTGTCTTCTGTATATACTTTATTATTATGTTATTTTATTCCATTGTATTTGGATTTGTATCTTATTTTATTCCTTCTTCTATTAATATATAAATTTCTTACTTCCTGTTTATAAGAGCTCTGTAATGCCTGAATTTCTCTCCCGGGGATAACACCTTCAAAACACATGAAACATATTTATTATTTAAAAGGAATAAAAACATATATTATAGAAATATTTGATTTATAATTGATCTGTATAATCTCATGTATTTGGCATAAACAAACAAACTAACTTAGGGTATTCAAAAGTATTTTATAAAGTATTTTCTAATTAATATTATTTATAAGAAGGATTTCTACCTTCACATTTTTTTTTAAGAAACAGATTTTGCTTTGAGAACAAAAGTCAAATTAAAATAAGAGCATGTCCTGGTTAAATGCTCTCACTCAGTTTTTCTTTTAAAAATCAATTCAGAAAATTAGTTTCACAATAAAGCCTGTTACATATGTATTTTGATCTTATACCAATGTGGTAAATTTGACCCAATTTTGCTCATTTTGGCCAAATTCTTCATTCATTAGGCTGAACTCATTGAGATCCTTTCCCCATGACACTACAATGACTTTTTAAACTTACATTGATGAAATAAAAATGTGCCAATCTCTATGAATAACCTTTTAAATGATCTTATCAAAGATATATCTAAAAATATCAACCACTTGTTGTTAATGAACTGCACACGAGTAAAGTGTTGTGTCTTTTAGATTGTGTTCGTTTATAAACCAGAATTTTCAAACCTTTAATTTCTTTCCCTCGCTTTGTTTTAATTCCTCTTCTTCTCCTTCGTTAAAATTCATTTTTAAGTTGTCATTTTATTTTGTTGCAATTTTATAACCTTAATTTCACTGACATGATTTATAGGATGATGAACATCTGCGAAGTCTGACAGAAATAAATAACTAGTTGGTCACAAAATTAATGAATAAAAAAAGAAACCCCTTTCACCTGATTGATGCAAGTTAATGAAGATAGAAAGCATGTATGAAATATAACAGATCATCCAGTGAGTGGAGCAAATCTGATCAAATGGCGACACCTGCTGCTCACAATCTGAATAACCTTTATAACCAAGTAGACATACAATAAAGACTGGTATATACTCAGTGGTTTTATATCACATGTGGGCCTTATTTGTTAGATCAAAGTACTTCAAATTACAAGCAAGATAAATCAGAAGTCCTGAGAGGACTGAAGAGGCATTAAAAAAGGGAGAGACTATCTTCTAAACACTGATGTGAGGACGAGGAAACCCTAAAAATAGTAATCATTTAAATTTGCATATTTTATCTAGTATTGCAAAAAATAAGCTTGATGCAAATAAAAAAAGGAGTCATCAGTTTTCTGCTTCCTTGTTCCCACATGACCTCTGAGGAGGTCACAACCAGAAATGAAGTATCTCAGGTTTTAAACCAGCATGAAGCTCACCTGTGTCTGCTTCTTAAATACTCCTATCACTGCTGCAGTCCAGACAAGATGACCTTCTTTCTGTTTCTATCCTTTTTAAGATTTCTATAAAATAATGTTCTGCTTGTTCGGCTCTCGTGTTCTTTTATGGCGTACCTGCTTTTTGCCCTGTCAGCTGAGATAAGCCACCAGATGTTCAGTACCTCAGTGGATTAGAAACATCTCCAGATTTGATTTCAGGACAGAACTTCAGCAAATTGACTTTCCACCTGTCAGCCATCATGTTTGATAAAGTTAGTACAAGGACAGAACACCTGGAAAGTTTAGAGATGTTGATCCTGAGTCAGCTCAGCTCCAAACACACACATTAGATGTTATTTTGCTGACATCATGAAGAAAAGGACAATAACATGTAAACACACACACACACACACACACACATCAGGAAAGAGAGACTAGTTTATTTTTTTAATACAAAAACACAAAAATGAGAGAATTCCTAAAGTGAAAGAGGTAAATAATACGAGGTGCTTTAGTCAGGGAGGTTTGTGTGTTCCAGATGAGGTGATGCATCGCGACTTGTCTCCTCTGTGAAGCAGAAAGATTAACTTGTCCGTTGAAGTCACAACAACAGGAACATTACACTGATGTGGACAGGAAACTGACACTGATGCTGAGGTCAGCGAATCATCAGAAACCTCCATCCTTAGCAAACCAGCTGAACGCCTGCAGACATCCAGCAGTTAACCCTCAGTGTGTTAGAGGAGTGATGATAACATGATGTAGAGTCTGTGTGGTCAGAGAGTTTTCAAACAGGAGTGATTCCTGAGCTGGAGGACTTCATATGTTCAGTATCAGTGGGAGAAGTCTCACTGCAGCCTCGCTCTCTTCTCAGGAGGCGGTTTGCTCGGTGGAGCCGGGGCGGAGGTCTTAGTGGCCGGCTCTCTCTCCTCTTGTTTCACAGTTTCTGTCGGAGGTTCAGGCTCTTTCTTCACCTCGACTGCAACACAAGAGCGCAACATTAGAGGGGGAGTCGTAGGTTCTATCACATTTAATTAATAAATATAATATGTGTATAAAAAGAGTCTGATCAGGGACTACTTCAGGTCAGTCTGGAAGCACCAACACGAGTCAGCGGTCTAATTCTCTATCCAAAAACTTGAAAACGACAACCTAAAGGGCTTCATGCACCTTGCCGTGTGAGTGTGAATTAGTTCTGGTGCAGGAAAGATGCCTGGGGCACACTTCCATGTAATTTTATGTTTACTGGAAACAAGCATCTCCGTTAAATAGAAGCAAAATTGTGAATTATCCTCATTTATAGCCCTTTAAATGTAAAGAACTAATATCCACAGACAGCTGCTTCTACTACGTTATTTAGAAACAGAACATCTCGTCATATTTCAAAGGTCATACCTGGAATCGGCTTCTCTCCGGGCTTGGGCTGAAATTACAGAATAAAAAATCATGAATACATACATTTAATGAAACCAGTCCAACAGATGAAAACAGACATTAGTAAACATAAATAACTGCTCAGAGATGGTGTTTTTGTTACCTGGTAAAATGTTGGTGGGAACTTGGACCTGAGGTCCAGAAGGAGTGTGTCCACACGGTGCCTCTGAAACAGTGAGCTCGGTTCTTCTTTCTTTTTAGACTTTGGTTTGGTTTTTTCTAGAATAAATAAAGATATGTTCATCAGTCTTCGCTCAAATCATCATAATAACCAATTTTTTTTATAACATCATGGGAAACACAGCTCTGTCTCTTGTACTCTTCAATAATCAGGATTCACCCAACTGTTTTTTTTTTTCAGCAGGAACTAGGAACCTTTTGATGAACTCTTACAGCAGGAGCCAGGGTCTAAATTTAGTTCTTTGGTATTTGATCTCCCCCTCAAAAAGTCCCTGCTCAGGGGGGTAGTACTCTCTGAAGGTCCACAGACTCACAGACGTTCTGCACTGTAAACCCTGCCCCAAAGTTCCTCTATCCTAAAAAAGTACCACCTCCAGCAGCAATGACTTGTTGGGAGGTGCCTGCGATCCCATTTTTGGGAATGCTAGGAGTTCCTTTTAAAGGTTCCAGGTCCCTGAGGATAGTTCCTTCGGTAGACAAGATGCTTTAAGCGTCAATGAACTACAAAAACCTCACCTCTCTCCTCCTGGTCCTTGAAGTGCCACCAGTATCCTTTGGACGGATGATAGCGGCAGTATGACATCGCCTCGTCAAAGGCGGACTGGATGCCGTGAACAGCAGACAACTAAACCACATGAGACTCAAGTTACTGATCAGGAAACCCTCTTCATTTCTGTTCCTGATTTATTTTGACATGCAGAGCTTTTATTGAATCATGTTATTATTCTTACCGCTCTGGAGCTGATCACCGTTCCCAGGTCTGGGGCCTGGTACACCACTCCTGCTATGATGTAGTAATCCGCTAAGGGAATTTCTGCAGAAGAAGACAGAATCATCACACACAGCCTCAGATTAATTCTTTTATCACTGATACTCCTTCTTAAAGACGAGTTAATTCTTTATCAAACAGAAGCACTCGTACACTCTGCACACCGGCTGACCTTCTCCCGAGAAGCTCACCTTGTGTTGGCGACTGCCTCTGTTGTTTACGGATTATATAAAGAATTGGCTCCTGAGCGTGAAGAAGGATGTACTCCACTCCCACCATCTGACTGAAATAAGACACAAACAATGTTTGTTATTGATCAGGTGAATGTGAGCCAATCTTACAATGTCTTCATGTCCTATGCAGTCTTTATGAATACATCTGTTCTTTCATTCTGTTTAGTTTTCATGAATCCTCAGATGGTTTTGTTCTCTCACAGATGTGTCAGAGAAACTTACTTCAGATGCTCCAGGCTCAGCCGCTGCATCTTCACCACCTCGTTGTTACAGGTTCGGTCGTAGAACGGGTTGCTCCTCTCAGAGAAGTAGTCGAGGACATTTCCAGGGTTAAGAATGGGAACCCAGCCGCTGTCCACCCACGAAATCCCCAACAGGTTGTCTGTCGATGGAAGGAGACAGTTAACTTATTACCTGAACTGAGGGCGGGTCAACTTAATCACATTTACATCGCTGTGACACAAAGTTAGATGTGAGTTTAGCACATTTGATGTAACAGACCCCTTCGGTTATGAAATCATCCTCCCTGCAGTCTCAGGTAATAAAGTACCGCTCTGTTTTAAAAGGTCTGATAACAAAATCAGGAGTCCTTTTGAGACTTCAGGAAGCATCTCAGAATACCTTCACTCCATAAGACTTTCTGTTTTGTCAGTTTTGACAGAGTTAAGTCCAAAGTTTCTAAACAATGGTTAAACATTTGAATGGATTGATTCAATAGTGACGATGCAGATTAATATCATAGGATTTATAGCTCTTTGAACTCCTGTTGTAAGTTGGACTTTGATACAAACAGTAGGGACAGACATTACAAGCAAAAGAACTATTCTATAGTTTGATGATTATTCGAGTAGTTCCCTGTCCTTCCTGCAGACATAAGGAGAGAGAGGCCCATTTTATGAATGTGTACAGTTGTTATAGATATGATACATGTTTGGATATGATCTCAATGTTCTGCTTTTAACTATAAAGTCTGCACTCTGCCCAATTTCTCATTTATTTCATCGTAGAAACTCCTCCAGAACTTTGTTTCTGTATTTTTCTCCAGATCTGAATCTAAAAAAAGCTGTAACCATTTTATCAACACCTGACACGTAAGCTTTCTTATGATATCTGGAATATTAATATATTATTATGGGCGTTTTTTGTTATTTAAGGGCAAAAAGCAAACTGCTTTCAGATGCCCTGCAACCACTTTCAGACAGCTGTACCGCATTACAACCAGGGGATAGTAATAAACACAGAAATACTACATTTTAAAGATGAGATAATAGTCACATGATGTATTTGATTAATTATTATTAATCGATTAATCAACTATTCGACTACAGGCATTAGAAATAACAGAACAGGACATGTCAATCTTATCGTGAAAGGTCTTGTCTGCTTTTTTAGGACATAAAGACACATCACTGTTTATATGAGTGATATTCATAAACAGCTAAAATCTCCTCAGAGACTTTAAAGGCTGTCACTGCTGTCCATCAGTTGCTCCTTATAACAGAGAGGTTCAGGGGACAGACAAACTATTTAAGATTATAAATCACGAGGTTAATTTAGATGTTACCCACCATTCTCTGATATTTAAGTTCTAAATTAGACAGAATCGACCATTCTACTAGCTTGACAGCTTCAGCTAAAGTAGCCGAAATGCTAACTCAAACAAGGGAGATGCTAATCGTTGCTAATGTTAGCTTTAATGAATAAGACACACTAATAAAGTTTCCTCTCTCACTGACACGATAAACCTTTAATATATGTTTTATATTAAACCTGGTACCAGATTATTAACTAGTAATAACCTGCTTATGAATGAATTAACGGGTTATTCACGTACCTCTGAAATCTACCGCCGCCATGATGTAAACAACCGTCCCTTAAAGATTACGTCACGAATCTGCATCCGGAAGTTGTAGTTTGATGACGTCGGCTTTAGAGTCTTGATCGTAAATCACTTCAAAATCAAGAAAAAGTGGATGAAATTGATTTTTTTAGACGTATGCTGTAGTTAAAGGTGGGCCATATTTTTTTTAATCATTTTTTCTTAAAGGCTGAATTTATTTAAATTGAAGGAAAACTGAAAAAGATTCAGAAGTCACTTAATTTCCTTTTTTTATTCAATAATTTAGAATTATTTCCACATTTCCTTGTATATGGTACGACTTTGAATTGCAGTTGAAAGAAGGGACTTAAAAAAAATATATATTTCTCAACACTAATCTCGATCCCTAGTTACACAATAAGTCATATTTAATAGCGTTCGTGCTTCATGTTTTTTATTACTGTTCAGCTGCACCGCTCCAGAGAGTTAAAATTCCAGAGACACACCCAGACAGCTGAGTTCATGGTCCTGTGAGTGTGACAGGACAGATAGATTAAAGCATTGTGACTTCATGCTTACACACTCACTCTGTGATGTTGATGAGAGTCAAAATGAAAAAGCTCCTTTGTCATGACAAAAAAGGGGAAGACCGTGTTTTTCATCAAGCTGTCTGCAGCCCCCCTTCATAATAAGAGGCTTGTAGCATTATTACCCAGCATAAACCCGGCTTGAATGACATCATACCCTGTCATTACGGACTGCAGCCTGTGATGAGTGTGTCCAAAGTGGTTGCACAGAGGAGAGCAGTGAGGGAGAACAGCAGGCTGCAGGCGGCTCGGGCGAGAGACGACAGGCTGGATGATCTTTATCTGATTCATCTGAGCAGAGATGACTGCATTCCTCTAATTTCAGATAAGAGCGACAGACTGAGAGAGATGTTTAGGTGGAAGGAGGGGGAAGATGCTGGCTGCTGCCAAGTGCTCCTCTTACTGTGAGATATTCAGTTAGAGGAGGCTGAAATATCGCTGTTTCCAAGAGAACTTGCATGGGCGGTCCAGAGAGACAGAGAGGAATCAGATAATCCAATATTTAGAGTTAATGTGCTCTCAGATCAAAAATACACTGCTTTAGAGATAAGAACACAAATCTCTCATATCTTGAGTTTGATTTAATTTACAATAACAATACAGCGAATACAAGATAAAGAACACTAAATATGTTGATGCAGATCACTAAAAATATACAGACGGTCACCGTGAGACTTTCCTACAGTTTAGAATCACATATGCATGATGTTTAATATATAATCTAACCAGAAGAAGGATCACAGCGTGCTAGCGACCTAAAGTTAGAAAGAAACAGAGGAATTAAGATCATGATGATCTTGATGTCCTGTTTTTATATGAGGAGTGCCCAAGAAAAGGGGCGTTGGTTTAGCTCAGTTGGTGGAGCAGGCGCCCCATGTATGGAGTCTAAATCCTCATCGCTCTGTTGGTAAGATAAGATAAGATTACAGGTCTTGGCATGATGTGGTGCATGCCATTCCCCCTTCAAGACAATCAGATATCTTAAAAAAAAAAAAAGATAAGGTCAAATATGTAATCGCACTTCCTCGTTTTAAAGCAAACATCAGTCAGACTTCATGTGTTCAGCTCTTTAATACAAGTTATTGCAACACTGAGTATTTCAGATAGAATAACTCTCTCCTGTAGTCACACATGAATAAAAATGCAACAGAGATTCATGACTTTAGAATAAAGATTAATAAATGGCTAATCCTGAAGGGGCAAAACATACCCAGATAAAAATATATGTAGCTAAATAATAACCTAACGAAAGAGATAAAATATAATAAATAAAGAAATATAAATTAAAGCTAGGGTTGGTAGTCATATCCTCAGGACTCTGTCTAAGTGTAAGTGTGATCATGTATAGTGAGCAGGTGGTTATGTGAAATAGTCATGGACTTGTCTCGGCCAGTCATGATTGTACTTTGTACCATCCACTCATTATACATGATCTCTAACATCATTTTCCTCCAGTCAGCTCCTTTTCTGGGGGACTGAATTTATGCTGGCTGATATAAGAGACAAATAAAGATGGCCGAGACGCAAAATGTGAAATATCAAGCAGTTTTTTACATTCGAGATCCTCAAACCAGCTTGAATATTTGCTCCAAGAACACAATAATAACCTAACTAAATGGATACAATATAATAAATAATGAAACATACATTCATAAAGCTCAGTAAGATATAAAACCTTCATTAGAAATAAAGATTTGCTGTAAAGTAACATTCATTTCTGCTGTATTCATGTGAGGATGAAAACACTGTCATAGCAGCCTGGTTTTAAAATAAACAGGTAATGAAATGATGTCCAGATGAACTGATGATGAAATGAAACCTCTCCTCTTCCTGCTGGCGGACCCCCATGGGACCGCTGGCCTTGGATTTATCCTCCAATCGGAGCGTCGGACAGGAGGAGCGCGCCGCGCGCACAGAGAGAGAGAGAGCTGCGACACTGCTGGCGAGGAGGAGACGCGACTACATACGGCTCTGAGGATGCAATGAGACTCTGAGACTCTGATCAGAACCAGGACACAATGATTCAGGCCGGACACGAGACCAGGATGGACGGAGGCAGAGACAGAGACAGCGACAGCTCCGGCTCCCCGAGGCTCCTCCAGCACTGCGCGCAGCCTCCTCACAGCAGCAGCTCCAGCAGCAGCAGGACCAAAGAGGCCAGATACCAGCAGCAGCTCCAGCAGCAGAGGCATCATGGAGGGTCGATGCTCAAACAGCCATCCCACAACGAGCCGGCCGACGTCGTGAGGCGGGCTCTGGACTTCAAGTGCCAGGGTACCCAGTGCTACAAGGATAAGAAGTACCGAGAGGCCATAGGCAAGTACCACCGCGCTCTGCTGGAGATTAAGGGGCTGTGCAGGGTGCTGGGGGACCCGGACTCCATCTCCAAGCCGTCCGCGTCCCCCCTCCTGCCCACCCTCAGCAAGTCCAGCACCCTGACAGACGAGCAGAAGGGGGCCATGGAGAACGCAGAGCTGGAGTGTTACAACAGCTTGGCCGGTAATTTCCCCTCACACATTTCTCTACACACACACACACACACACTCACTCAGACACACACACACACACACACACACAGATTTATCTGCTCTCCTCTCAGCACAGAAAGATTCTGGGAATACTCCAGAGCTCATGAATGATTCATCTGGAGTATGACTCACTCCCAGGCTTACCCCTCTCTCCTCCTCTTCTTTCTCTTCATAGTCAGGGTCCATATTTATTCACCCCTCAGTAAATCCACTAATTACACTGTATGTTTTCAGACCTATCCACAGAATCCACCACATCTTGGCTCCTGACAGGACACACACACACAGACACAGACACACACACACACACACACACACACACACACACACACACACGCACAGACACACGCTGTAATGAAATCCAAACACAGGCTCGAGCAGTGTTGGTTCAGTATCTTCTCTCCCTCCTGTCTGCAGCCTGTTTGTTACAAATGGAGCTGGTGAACTACGAGCGGGTGAAGGAGTACTGCCTCAAGGTGCTTCACAAGGAGGGGAAGAACTTCAAAGCTCTGTACCGGTCCGGCGTGGCTTATTACCACCTAGGAGAGTTCCAGAAGGCGCTGTACTACCTGAAGGAGTCGCACAAACAGGAGCCGTCAGGTCAGGACTCCATAGGCAGGTTCATTTAAACATTTCTGCAGATTTAATGTAATTGGTGTTCAAAGTCATCTGTTTGTGTTCTCAGAGCAAATATCCAGAAATATCCAAGCTGGTTTGAGCATCCCAAATGTAAAGAACTGCTTGATATTTCACGTTTTTGGGTCTCGGCCATCTTTGTTCGTCTCTTATATCAGCCAGTGTGTTGAGTATGTAAATTCAGTCCCCCAGAAGATGAGCTGATTGGAGGAATATGACCCAGAGCTGCGTGGTAAACAGTCTCCAGAGACGGAAGGCTTTGAGATGATGCGTGCATGTTAAACATGAGTATAATCAATCAGAGGCGTGGAAGTAGCAGCAGAAGAAGAAGAAGCACGCCTTCATGGTGCATCATGGAGTAGGAGTCCTTGGTCTTAATAAGAAGATTCAGCAGAGTGGTAGCATCATCCGAATATAAATCAATATTTGTGTCAGAAACATTGTGACAAATACGATCGATATAACAGTGGTCCCAAGACGGAGCCCTGAGGCACTCCATCCACTATTTCAAGAGATGTAGAGGTGAAGCTTTCTGCACACTCTGATCTGTTTGATGAATAATTTCAAACCAACAGACGGATTGTTCCAACAGTTTAACTCTGAGTCGTCTCGGTTTCATAATTATACGCTCTCCAGAGTGGACGAGTCATTAAAAAATGCTGCACAGTGCTCCTTATTGTCCAAGGACATGATAAAATCACGGACGAGTTCTAATCTTCAGAGGACCTCTTGAGGATCTGAAGTGGTTCCAAGGCCTAATTTTGGGAATCAAAGATGTTAGAAAACAAGCTTTGTATTTAAACTAACAGTGACCTCGTTGATGAGAACATAAATATGTGTGATTTTAGCTCTTTTGAAGTGGTTTCACTCTTCGTTTCCTTCATAGTATTTCAAATGTTTACGTGAAATTAATCTCTTGAGCAAAACAAGAGAGGAGTTATTCCAACACTTGGATACTTGAAGTTTAATTGAGCATAGCGTTAACTCAGGCAGGCTACAAAGTCAAGCTGATCTTAATTTTGAATTCAATCGTATGGTGCTATTTGTACTTTTCTTTTCTTTTCTTCTCTTTTCTGTTTGTTTGTTTGTTTGTTTGTGTTTTGGTTTCTCCTCTACCTTCTTATTCTGATTTTATTTGACTCTATTTTATCTTTGTTTAATCTTGATCTTTTTAGGGAGCCTTTTTAACATCTGGTAAGGGACTACAGATGTAAACTAGCCTTTTGGCTAACTGGCATATTTACAGAAGTGTTAATTAATATGCACGGTCCTTTTAAATAATAAATAAATAAATAAATAAATCACATCTGCGCATCCAATCGGCAATAATCAAAACAGGCGTTCTATTGAAACTGCTCTGCCTGCCTTATTCCTGCTTCCTCTCTTCCTTTCTGCTGTGTCTGATTTTAACAGTGTCCTATGTATCGTCACTGATGCTCGCTCTGTTCTGTACCCCAGAGGTCTTTGCTGCTGCTCTCCCTGCCTTGGCTTTGGATAAGATAAAATAAGATATTACTTAATTGATCCCCTGGGGAGGAATTTGGTTGTTGGAACCCAGACATAAGTGCAATCAAATTAGTAAAATAAAATCAGTAAAAATAATAAAAGATAAATAAAGATAGAATACAAATGTAGATATATACAAATGTTTCAAATGGTTTAAATAGTAATTACAGGCAGTATTAAAATGGTTCAGTAGTGACAGGTTGACGTGGTGTGATTATTAAGCAATATAATAAATAAATATGGGTATATAATATGAATGTAAGTTGTAGTAAATAGTATTAATTTAAGATGATGGAGTGTGACAGACAATGTAGGAATGGTGTGGATCTATTCATGGGGGGCGGGTCAGCTGTCAGCGTGATGCAGTCTGTGGCCTCCGTTACTGTTCAACAGTCTGATGGCGGTGGGCACAAAGGAGCGCCTGAAGCGTTTAGTCTTGCCCCGTGGTGGGATGATACGTACATGTATGTATGTATGTATGTATGTATGTATGTATGTATGTATGTATGTATGTATGTATGCACATGAAAGAGAGGGGAGGTGTGCTCTCCCTGCATCAGGCTATGGCATACCACATAGGCACACGGAAGGGCAGGGAGCTCCAAGAACAGAGCTATATCGCTGAAATATAACTTATTGCATGCAGATTCTTATGTAGCATTTGACTCGATCTTATAAGTCTCTTTAGCTCAGCTTCAATATAAACGTATAAAATAAGTCATCTAAAAAATGTAAAGGAACACTGTTCAGAGAGGTGACCTGCAGGCTCAGTAACTTCAGTCTGACTTGGATTATCACATACTGGTTTCTACACCTGGTCTGCTGTAAAGTTTGGGTTCTCTGTGTTGTGTAAGTTGTCTCAGTACATCCAGTCCTCTTTTGTTGTTTCACATAATGCACACTAACTGCAGTTTGTTTCTGTTTGAGTATCCGCCAGTGTTGTTTGTGACAGGCTCTTTAAAAACCACACAGGATGGACTAGAACTGCATGCTGCTGAATCTTTAAACAAAACCACATCTCCTAAAATAAGCTCCTGCCGTCACTTCGCTCTGTCACACGAGCCTCTGAGTTTTGGATGGAAGATTTATGAGCATATTGATGCACCGTTTCCCGCCCTGAGCAGGAAATAAATCAGCCTTTTCCTGTCTTTGTTTTCCAGACACCAATGTGATCCGCTACATCCAGCTGACAGAGATGAAGATTCGCCGTAATGCCCAAAGGGAAAAGAAAGAAGCCACATAAGCAGTCGCTGCGTGATGACTTCTAACCTGTCGTAAATTTTAGCCCTCATGTGTGCCACCCAGACCTTACACAGACGAGTCACAGGTCTCGGTGTGAAGCGGTAGTTTTGTTTGCTTTTGCCTTGCACAGCAGCCAATTACGTGATGGAACTTCATAAGTGTGTGCTTGAAGCATTTTCACGAGTAATTGTACTGTTCTTTGTTTTAAAACTGCCAAATTTATCTACTATGAACCCTCCGAGAGTATTTTTAAACATAACAAACTGATGCACTGCCAGTCCAAACACTGCACATACAGGCCAACACTTGTGATAAGAGACGGGACCAACAAGGTCCTCAGAGTGAATCCAGCATGTTTACCAGTGAAGCGCAACTGTAATCTAGCATGTACCCTCGCACAAGATGTCCTTTGAAAGGCAAGGAAATGAGTAACAACCACCTACACTTCTGTCGCCTCACTTTGGTTTTGAAAGTACAACAAAAGATAAAGATTTTTTTATACTCTTGTTTTATGTGAAGTGCTTTCAGGGAGAGAGATTCAACAAAAATGTGGAGGCGAGGACATCAAGCTCACGTGGTTGCTAGTGTCAGTGTGAACTGAAGAGACATATCACAAAATGTAAATAGGCAACTTTATAAAAATCACAAAAATATTATGGAGAGGCAAGTTGTTTGTGTGTATTAATGCCAAAACTAAGCACTTCATTCACAGCCTTTTCTGTATCAACAAATACTGTATGTTTCCTGTAAAGGTATGCGTGTAATAAATGTGTCTATTGATTGAAGTATTTCAGATTGTGTGCATTTACTTCATTATTCTATTTCCTGTGTTGTGTTCATTATTCAAACCTCCTTCCTTAAAATGGAAAAAGCCGTTCAAATGTAAAGAGGGATTATCACCTAGTTTTGTTCAGCTGATTCAAGTTAAGTTTCCTCTTAGATATTTAAAAATGAAAGCAACATTTGATGTAACCTGAAGTTTGTTAGCCTCTTTTTCTTATCTCTGTTTTTGGTCTCCACCAACTCTTTTAAGCCCATTCTTTAACTCGGAGTGTTATGAAAGCTTCAGCATGATTACCTGCTTTGCAAGTTGCAGCCATGTCCTTCTCCAAACAAAGGTGGCACCTGATCCGTCACCTGGAGAGCAAACAAGAGGTGTAAACAGTCTGAAAGTGTGTCATGTTTGTCTTCCAGATGGAAAGTAGTCTCTGAGGGTTCTTGAAATACCTCTAGACTTGCAAGAAGTTAAAACCATGGCCCAGTTTTCTGAGAAATCAACATGTGACTGAAGTTAATTGCTAAACAATACATGTCAATTTAAGAGCTAAATTAGACTTTATTCACAAGCTAACTCACACCTTTCTGTGTACTGTTTGGTGTTAGGTAATTTTAGCTTACAGCAACTCACTCACCACAGTCTCCTGGTGATGCTAAGATATCTACCTGTAGCAACAATGCATATTCAAATGAAATAAATGTCCATACAGTTACCTGGGGAGAAGCCAAACTGTCTAAAAGTCTTGCTTCATTTAGTAGAAATTGTGTAATAATTCTCAGAATACCATTCACTATGGGAGCAGGGTTAATGTGGTGCTGCTTCTAGTGTGTTACCTAGCATTAGCAACATTTAAACAGTAAGCAACTAGCCATTTAAAGCAAACATAGCTTCAGTCAGACTTCCTTGAGAGTTCATGGAGTCATAGCAGTCCACAAAATGTTTTTAATTCAGTTAAACAGTCTGATAATCCTGGAAACACCATGAGCAGGACTCACCTGGTGCTAGGTAGCTCTAGCATCAGCTACATTCAAATTGCAGCTAGCTTAGCATAATCACTTAGCTAAACTAGCAGCTGTTTCCAATTCAATGCATACTTCAAAGACTATCAGATAAAGGAGGAAATATAAGCTTCATAGTAATATCAAAGAACTTACCTGAATCAGCAGGTAGAACTCAGCTGCAGCAACTCAGCATGTTAGCCTCAATTCACACCTGATCATTCATATATTAGCATTCCACTTTATTTAAGTGACAGCTGGAACTATCCTCTCATCATTTTTTATTCAAGGTTGATAATTATTAACAGTATATTGTGTAATATTGTGCATTTATTCCCTCAATGGTTGAAATATAAGGCTGGTACAGCTCACACTTATGCTAGCCTCACTTCCTCAAGGGAAACCAGGCAGGGCTAACTGATGGGAGCTAGCTTGTGATTTGGCTAACAGGAGCCTCAGTTTGTGCCTGTTATTTATTAGCATTAGCCACATTGGCAATAAACACTGTTTTTTTGAACAGTTATCACTATGGGAAATGTAAGCTATGTATGATACTGTAGCTGAAATGCTAATGCCAATACACAGGGAGCAAAAACTGTTGTTAGCCTTCCTCTTGAGGGAGTTACCTGTAAAAATAGTCTGTTTATTCACCAGCATATTATGTTTTGTTGGTTTGGTATTCAGTGAGTTGATTAAAGTGACATTGTTAGCTTTTTATCAGCACAAAATAGCTAACAAAACTTTGAGAGATAGAACTTCTGTATAAAAAGATGCTGAAAGATGCTAAAAACATACACATGGGGCAAAAATGAGTAATTCATCCATTAAAGCTGCAGTTGGTAAGAATGGTGTAAAAAACTTTGCTTTTTTTCTGCTGAATTTGGAGGAAAGGTCATAATACTCATCTGTAAGTGAAGTAATGTGAGACTATTGCGAAATCTCTGTGTTTTCCAATGCCTTTGTATCAAGCAATGTTATTATTCCCCTCGTTCCTGTTATCACGGACCAATCACAGCTAATCTCCAATCCTCTGTCCTGATTGGTTAAGGGGCGGCCCCTACTGCGTCCTCCGATTGGTTTGGTTTCGAGTCCGGCACTATCATGACTGCACACGCCGATCTGTGTTGGGGGGCTCAGAGGAAATCTGGTTGGGAGGGATAGTGCTGACATTCAAAGTCCCTCTCTCTGAACAGATGTTTACTCAGTGACTACAAACAGCAGCTTTAACATTTAAAAAAAATAACAACAAGTCTCTTTTATACCCAATAATTGAGATGAATATAGAGTTTATGAATAAAATCTGGACCCAGTTGGCTCATTTGCTATGACTTTACTCAAATCAGTGTGTTCCAGTGCAAATATAAGTCAGTCAATAACAGCATTATTCCCCACCTGAACATTGTCCATCATTAACGGTAAGATCAGCTTATTCATGGTAATATTTCAGACAGATATCGACACCTCGGCTACACCTCGGGAGGAGGAACTTGGTTTCATCAAGCCCTCCTTGTGGAAACAGGTTGTACATTTAGCATGATCACATTCTGTACAGGCCTCATACACGGAGCATTCACATTGACACAAACATCGGGTAACACTCGGGTCGAAGAAGACGGATCAAATCACAGAGGATGCAGCTTTCCAGGCTGAGAGGTGACTCAACATTCAGAAATAAAATGAGAAAATCAGGCATTACAGTGTCAGATAGTGGTTTCAAACTATCCTTAGCTTCATCGTACTTTTAATTGAATATTCCTGAAATCTGAAGTTTAATATTAGCATGTTGCATGTAGCATTTTAGGCCCAGACAAACACAGGTAAAATGCAAGTTTAAGAAAATTTAACATCAAGTGGATCAAATAGCTCCTCTTTCAGGTCAAGGTAGTTCTTTATATTTGAGATCTATGTCTCGGGAATGTTTTGTATTTTTGCATTTAATCAGATATATCAGATTGCATCAACGTATCATCTCAGAGTCAAACTGCTGAAGATGTAAGAAAAACCTGCAGAAAAAAAACTTAATTCAAAATGCATGAGACGGATAAATAAAATATGAAGCAAGTCAAATCAGGCTGCATTTTGTTGTCAAGTCCTGAAACATTCATAGAATAACAGTGTCAAAAATCAAGGCAATGTTACACTGAATTATAAAAATAAACCATCAAACAAATCGATCAATAAATTAAATAAATAAAACATAAATAACAAAGAATGAACTCTCGGTCACACGCCACCAGGGCCTGCTTCACCCGGTGTCCCACTCAACACCCACGCAGTTTGTGTCGACATCATTTAAGACGTTAGTTTCAACCCTCATTTAGCTTTTTCATCAAGTTCTGAGGTGGATATTTTGCAGCAGTACAAGTATAAAGTTCCCTTTTTAGTTTGGAGAAATGTTAGAGAGGTTAGAATTTGTTAGGCCCTGTTTTTACATATTTTGAGGTCTTAAGAAGTCCAAAACTTTGCGTACACATTTAAGTAGACTGCAAAGACTTCTGGTGCAAATGTCTCCCATCGATGTATCTCCACTTTAAGCGTCTGTTTTTGTCTTACAGGCTCAGATTGTTACTCAAAGTGTCTGACAACATGACATGATAGATCCCTCCAGAAATAGGTCTTTATATGGTGTAAGATGCAGTTTTTAAAACCAGAAACATTTGTACATTTATCTTTTTGAATGCACCAGACTCCATTGACAAAAACAGCATTTTTACCTTGAAGAAAACTGGAGTTGCTGCTCTACCGCCGCCCCGACCTGGCACTGTATTTGTGCTGTTTTGTAACCTTTCTTGTTCTATTGCGTCGCCTCAAATTCAACACAACACAAGAGCAAACAAAGAAAACATTAAAGGTAGATGTAGAGCAGCAACTTCCTGTTTCACTGCACGGTAAAACGTCTGCTTTTTCCTATGGAATCTGGTGGCTTTGCATAGAGAGTATAACAGCTGTTTCAGGTGAAAGGAGAGAGGTCTACTCAGTGGTGTGGCTGTCAGGGACTTAGAAGGACAACATGGGCCTGTCATTGTCGAAAACATGCACTCAATGTAGACATACTTTGCTCATTCTCTCTTGGAGGAGACTCTGGTTTGGCTCAGTAGTCGTCGTAGCCATGGCTGCTGGTTCAGCTTTTGGCCACGACCCTTTGCTGCATGTCCTCCCGCTGCTCTCTGCTCCCCTCTCTTCAGCTCTTCAGCTGTCCCGTCTAATAAAAGGCAAATATGCTTGACGAAAAAACCTTTAAGAAGACAGATTTCACTGGAGACACTGCAGCCTGCTTCACAGCTGCATGTTGAAGCAATACTCTGGAGCCATCCCAGATCTTTACAAAACAAAAACAGGGCCAGGGTTTAAAAGCACAGGAATTCCCCCTTCATGAGGTCTGGGATATTTTTGGTTGCGACTTCTTGACAGTGTTGCGGCTCTAATCCAAACCAAAAAGCTCGAGATGATGTCAGACATTGTTGTGCTGACATGAACCCAAGACTGCAGCTTGCTAATGTAAAGAGAGCTCATACTATACAACACCACCCCTCATCCTCAGATCTTACTCTGTACAAGTGATCGGTGATGCCAGGTGCTCGATACAAAACAGCCACCAGCACATTAATCAAACAATTAAACAACATATCTGACAATGAAAAATAACTTAAAGCTTTACATTCATGACGCTTTCCAAAAGTGCACTTCATTAAATGCACCGTCTAGGACTCAAGCTTGAAATTAAAAAAAGATGCAAAGCTTTGTGAAACTGGAAACGCCGCTCAGTGGAGGAGCTGGAAATCAGTTTGACCCCAAAGAAAAGTCTTCATATTTTAAAGACACACAAAAAAATCAACCAATAAAAGGTGATCCTGTTGGTTGAAACACATTCCCAGATACTTCTCATGTTTGTTTTTGTGGTTTTAGAAGCAAAGTTGCAGGATTTTTATCACAAATAGCAAAACAACGAGGTGGTTATTTTAGAGAGAACATCGATTTGGACTTCAGTGACGTATTTTAAGTCGAGGAGGGACCTCAATAAGCTTGGGATCAATTCATTTTGTGAGTACTAACGGGCCCAGACCTGTAACAATCCAACCCTACAGCAGTGACAGTCTCATCCATCAGAGTTAAGACCAGAACCCGGGTCTGTAGCGATACGGCGAGTCTTTGGGAAAGCTGACCTCTGGTCTACAGAGCGGCACAGTCCCGTCCCGGCACTGTCCCTCATCCAGCCGATCCAACAGGTTCTCCTTCTTGCGTGGGGAGTATGGCGTCGGAGCCTCCATGGGGGTTGGGAGCACCGCTGGGTCCACGCCAAACTCCACGGTTGGAGGCGTTTCTGTGCTGGACGTGTGAGCGGGGGACTCGCCGTTACCCAGGCTCTGTCCGTTTCCCCGCGGCCTCGTATCGGGCCAGAACACATCACAGCGTGAGCGCGGAGAAGGCCGAGGCCGGGCCACAAAGTCAAGGGTTTTGGGGCGTTCGGGAGGACAGCGACGGCGGGGGGTCGGAGGGAACACGAGATTTGGGTCCGGGAGCCGCGGGACATCACGAAAGTCCTCCTTTAAACCTCTGAAGACTCCTGTAGTGAGGAAGGAGGAAGAACGAGAGAAGAGAGAATTTAAAAGGAGAGCAAACGTCATGTTTTTAGAGTTTTGGAGTGATACTTCTGTTTCCCATCATGTCAATATCTCAAAATAGATTGAGCTTGAAATGTTCTTCCTAAATTCTTAGGAAAAACATCTGCTTGGAGAGTAAAAGAGGAGGGAGGATTGGCCAAACTAGGGTGCTATAAAAAGAGCCTTGGCCTGCCAATCACATATTACTAACTTAGGGATGAAATGGATTCACTGTTAACTCTTAAATAAGGCTGAAACATGCAACATACATCTCTGACCTCCTGAAAAGCTACACTCCTGCAAGGTCTTTGAGGTCTACAGGTCAGCAGCTTCTTGTGGTCCCCAAGACCAGGCTGAAAACCAGGGGTGGCCGTGCCTTCTCTGCAGTGGCCCCAAAAATTATGGAACGAACTGCCCCACCCCCCCCATGTTAAACTGTCCCCAACATTAACAACTTTTTAATCCCCCCTTAAAACATATTTGTGCTCCTTGGTTTTTAACCCAGCATGAGAGTTGTGTGGTCTCTGTCTCTCAGTTTTTTTATTGGTTTTCTATTTTCTCTTACAGTATTTTTATTTTATTAATTTTTAGTATTTATTTGACTTTTTTGTGTTTTTTTTATTTGCTCTTACAGTGTTTTCTTTTCTTTTCTTTTAGTATTTATTTTACTTTTATATATTTTTTGGTTTTCTATTTTCTCTCACAGTGTTTTTATTAAATCTATTTTTTATTTTACTTTTTTGTGTTTTTTTATTTGCTCTTACAGTGTTTTCTTTTCTTTTCTTTTAGTATTTATTTTACTTTTATATATTTTTTGGTTTTCTATTTTCCCTCAGTGTTTTTATTTAAATCTATTTTTTATTTTACTTTTTTGTCTTTTTTATTTGCTCTTACAGTGTTTTATTTTGGCATCCAGCACCTCGGCTAGGAATCTAGGAGTCCTATTTGATCAAGATTTATCCTTCAAGTCCCAAATTCAGCAAATCTCAAGGTCAGCCTATTTTCACTTGCGCAATATTTCTAAAATTAGACACTTCCTATCTCAGAGCGACGCAGAAAAACTAGTCCATGCATTTGTTACCTCCAGGTTAGATTACTGTAACTCCCTCTTATCAGGCTGCCCCAATAAGTCTCTAAAGATTCTTCAGCTAGTTCAAAACGCCGCAGCTCGAGTATTGACTAAAACTAGGAAGAGGGAGCACATCTCTCCAGTGTTAGCTTCTCTAAACTGACTCCCAATAAAATGTAGAATAGAATTTAAAATCCTTCTTTTAACCTACAAAGCCCTTAAAAATCAGGCACCCTCGTATCTTAAAGAGCTCATAGTGCCCTACTACCCCTCTAGAACTCTACGCTCCCAACATGCAGGCTTGCTACTTGTACCTAAAATCTCTAAAAGTAGTATGGGAGGTAGAACCTTCAGTTATCAGGCCCCTCTCCTTTGGAATCATCTACCAGTCAGGGTCCGGGAGGCAGACACCCTCTCCACTTTTAAGAGTAGACTTAAAACTTTCCTTTTTGATAAAGCTTATAGTTAGAGCTGGATCAGGCTTGGACCAGCTTTTGTCATGCTGCTATAGGCCTAGACTGCCGGGGGAACTGGCGCACTGACACAGTGGGATCCTAGCTCACCTTCTTCCCCCCAACCCCTTCATCACTTACTTTAACTCTGCCTGTCCCATTAAAGTTACTAACCATAGACCTTTCTGGAGTCCCTGAGCTCCCTTGTCTCGTAGATTCCTCTGAGCTGCCGTAGACGTCCTCCTGCTGTGAACGATCTGGACTCCAGCTGATACGGACGATCTGGACTCCAGCGGCAACAGCTTCTACGACTCGTCTCATCACTATCACCTCTCTCTCTTACTCCCCTCTATCTGTCTTTCCAGACCCAACTCAGTCGAGGCATGATGGCTGTCTAACATGAGTCTGGTCCTGCTGGAGGTTTCTGCCTGTTAAAAGGAAGTTTTTCCTCACCACTGTAACTAGCTAAATACTGCGATGTGCAATGCTCATGGTGGATTAAGGTGGGGTCAGACTGAGTCTTACCCTGTCTTGGTGTTGGGTCTCTGTTCATAATTTGACATAGTGTGGTCTAGACCTCCTATGTTTGTAAAAGCGTCTTGAGATAACGTTTGTTGTGATTTGGCGCGATACAAATAAAGATTGATTGATTGATTTTATTTATTTTTAGTATTTAATTCACTTTTTTTTTGGTTTTCTATTTTTATTTTATTTATTTATTATTTTACTTTTTTTGTGTTTTTCATCTATTTATTAAAGTGTTCCAGTGTTTTATTATTTTTATTTTATCTTCAATATTTTATTTTCTGACAGTGTTTTATGCTCTGTGTGTTTCAACTTATTTTACCTCACTGCAGTTCTTTGATTTTTGATGTGCTGTATAAATAAAGTGGATTTGAATATCTGTAATTTATTGAAGATCATAAAGGCAACAAACCCCAGGAAAAGACTAAGTGAGCAAAACATATATAAGTATGAGGAAAATGAATAATATATAGAGGATATATCTTTGTTTTTATAATCTCTGATGTTGTTTTTGTTTCTTCTTCAGGTTATTTTTGTCTCTTTCTGAGGTGTGAGGTGGGCTGAGTGTTAAAAAGATGGTGTTTGTGTTGTCTGTTTAAAGTGTTGACATCTGTTCAACACTTTGTTGTAATGAACAAAACACTCCCCCGCCTGCAGAGGTCTCCAGGATGTGCGCCCTCACCTGTGTTCTCTAACGCCGTCTTCTCCGGCAGCGGCTCCAGGTTGTTGGAGAGGCAGCTCTTCTTGATGGCCCCGTCTGACGGCGTCCGTCTCAGGCTGCGTGAGGAGCTCGGGGCGGAGGGGACGTGCGTCGGTGTGAGAGACTGTCGGGGGTTCCTCTTGAAGCTCTCCAGGTGCGTGTTGACGAGCGGGTTCATCGGGGCTTGATGCTGTGACACGGGGGGCCGAGCGTGTGGCGAGGCGGGGCGGTACACCAACAACTCCTCGCTGTCATTGCGCAGCAGCGAGCGGGTGGAGTTACAGTCTGACACGGAGGATAAGGATAGCAGCGTGTAGGAGGCGGGCAGGCCTCGCTCCGGCAGCGAGGGCGCCGAGGGTTTCAGCGGACTCTCCCGCCTGAACAGTCTGCGAGTCTGAGGGCTGGTGCTCCGCCGCTGGCCCCCCGCTCTGTGGAAGAAACCCTCCCACCTGGATTTGATGCTCTCCTCCGGCTGGGCCATAGTGAGCAGGTTGCAGCCCAGACCCACAGCTGCCAGCAGAGCTCCACAGCCCAGGAGGACCAGCTCAGACCGTCGCCCCCCTCCTGGGCTCTTCCTGCACGGCGGTGTCCCAGGAGCCGGTCCGGTGCCGGTGGGGCAGTACTCTTCTGCGTCAGCCTCAGCAGCAGCCGTGTTGGACTCCTTGTGGAAGGGGAGGCAGAGGTAGGTCTGACCGGGAGGTGCTCCCGGCTCCGTGGTGAAGCAGCAGTCTTCATTTTCTGAACACAGGATGGATCACGTTAGAATCACAATAGAGGATCTACATAAACTACAAGTGACACCAAACCAATCAACTGGGAGTTTAGACCTCCTAGGGACAGGGACAGTATTTGTATATTTGGAATATTGGTGAACTTTGACCTTTAAGTCAAACCTCTAAAACCATTTGTGAGATCTCCCTCTCTGCTTCATGTTTCCAGCCTGTCTCTCTCTCTCTTCTCACTTCAGGACAGACTCCCTCTAACCATTAAAACTGCTCCTGCTCACCCATCTCCACGAGGCTGGGCACCCCGGGCACCGCTGGACTGTGTCGAGGGGATCTGCGGAGGTTTGGGGCGCTGCAGGACCGCTGCCTGCTGCCTTCATGAGGAGGCTTCACACTGTTAATCAATAATAATCATCATTATTCTGAAATAACTACAAAGACAGTGAGAGAAAGTGAGTGTGGCAGCTTTACCTTGCATCAGCGCTGTGCTCCCTGTACGGACCACCTCCTCGAGACCGGCCCTTTTTCCTGGACCCCTTCCTCTCACCCTCGTCTTCCTCCTGCTGACATCCTGCACTGCGACCCCAGGCGATACACCCCTCCCCCGGAGTGACTGAAACACACAAAGGAAGCGTTACAATAACACACAAAGGAGGCGTTACAATAACACATTGATAATAATAATCCCACATTTTATTTAAAAGCGCCTTTCTTAACACTAAAGGCCACTTTACAGAGGGATTAAAACACAATAAAACACACTAAAATAAATAAAAACAACATGCAAAGTAACACCAAGTTAAAAATGAAGCAGTGGAAATTAATCAGAGAATGTAGCTTGGAACATGGGTGGGTTTTGAGTCTTGATTTGAAGAGGGGTAGTGAATCAATGTTTCTGATGTCGGGTGGGAGTGAGTTCCAGAGTTGGAGCTGGAGCTGAGACGGGCAGGGGGCACAGAGAGGTGGAGGGAGGAGGAAGACCTGAGGGAGCGAGAGGGGGGTGACAATGTGGAGGAGATCAGACAGATACAGGGGGGAGAGGTTGTGATGGATGGCCTTAAATGTGTACAGGAGGATTTTGAAGGAGATTCTGAATTTGACCGGGAGCCAGTGGAGCTGCTGGAGGACGGGGGTGATGTGATGAAAGGAGGGGGGTTCTGGTGTTGAATCACTTGTAATGATTCCTCATCTTGTGATGGGACTCACGTTGGATGGCTCGGAGGCGGGGGAGCATCGGTGGACTCGACGGAGGACTGGAACTGCTGCTGAGCAAACTCCTCCTCCGGTCGTGAGAGGGAGACGCCTGCACGGTGATTTTGTGCTGGAAATCTGAAATCAGGATTACAGTTCAGTGCAAGGAACCTCGGTGTTATTTTGGACAGTGACTTTAAGTTTGACAAGCAGAGAAGCTCTATTGTTAAAACAAGCTTCTTTCAGCTCAGACTATTAGCAGAAGTGAAGCCTTATCTTCCCAGAAATGATTGGAGCGAGTGATTCACACCTTTGTCACATCACACTTAGACTACTGTAACTCTTTGTTTGTTGGTCTCGACCAGTCAGCATTGCACCGTCTACAGGTCGTTCAAAATGCAGCCGCCCGCCTGCTGACTGGAAAGAAACGGCGGGATCACATCAGTCCTGTCCTTGAGTCTTTGCACTGGTTGCCTGTGAACTTCAGGATCCACTTCAAGGTTTTATTCATTATTTAAAGTGTTTAAATGGTTGGGCACCGTCTTATTTATCAGACCTTGTACAGCCTCACAGTACTTCCAGAGCACTTAGGTCATCTAACCAGCTGCTCCTGACAGTACCTCGGTCCAGACTCTCTACTTGTGGGGACAGAGTCTTCTCAGAGGTGGCCCCAAAGCTGTGGACCAGCCTACCCTTCCAGGTTAGAGCTGCACAGTCTGTGGATCACTTACTGCTGAAGACTCATCTTTTCTCCTTTCAGTCCCAGCTAAACAAGAATCCTTGGCTTCTTACTTTTTTAACTCTTTTATTTCCTAAATTGAGCTCTTAGTATTCTG
>NC_048293.1:27755750-27773250 GCF_009762535.1 Notolabrus celidotus
GGCTTTAATCCTCACTGCAGCAGTTGATGGTTCAACTCCCTGCCATGACAGTTCACTGCATGTCATTCTCCACGCTCAGCTTTACTATCCAATAAAGGCAACATGGTCCAAAAGCATAGACTGTATAAAATATGGACGTAGTATCCGTGACGTCATCATCTGTTTCTGAAGCTCTGTTTTGAGGCCAGTCGGCGGCGGCAGCCATATTGCTGCTGTCGAGCGATTGTGACGTAAAGAGGCGGGGTTTCAGCCTCCTCGCCAACAGCTACAGTGTTCCCGCCTGTCAATCAAGTCAGCTGTGCCTCTCATTGGAAGACTAGTAATCTCAATATCTTTGAAATTGCTGTGTTAGAAAAAAATTCACCCTCCGATCGAGAAATGAGCCATCCAGACTCCACTCGTCTTTTGAACCAGGATGTAAACATGTTTATTTCTGCTGTAAAGATCGGCTTCTTTGAATTGGTGTGTATGTGGTTTCCTGTACTTCTGGAGCCAGCCTCAAGCGGATCCTCGATGAACTGCAGTTTTTAACACTTCCACATTGGACTCAGACTTTAGACCGGAGGTTGCCGCTTGTCCAAAAGTGGATAGCAGCATCCTGGTGACACACCTCTGAAGGGAGCATGCTGCTGAACTACAGCACATGATGTGGTCTCTTGCATGTTGCTCTCCGTGTCGCTCCACATAAGACGGTCTGAGAGAGAAGTATCTGACATCTGCAGACCTCCAGATTCAGCTCAAGTGAAGAGTAAGTTCTGGACTGAAAATCAGATAACGCTGAAACTTACAGACTTAACTTCATAATTTCTACACTGGACTTCCTTTCCTGTTTATCTGTCTTCTTCATGGATTCATTAGATTCCTGCACACACCCTCTGAAGGACATCACGCTGAGCTCAGGGTCGGTGCATCTGGAGCTTTTTTGGATTCACAGTTTTACTCTTCAGTGAGTCAGATCTTGGTAACACGGATCTGAAAACCAGGTCAGTCAGATGTGGGATGTTTCCACTAAGCCACCCTGCTGCCCCAAATACAGGATCTACTGAGGACCCCCCTCCTGCTTCCTCACGGAGGAGCATCTGTCTTTAAGTCAGACCGGGGTGTTCCGAGGAAAGAAGACCCCTTCCCTCTTCGAGTGAAGTGAAGACTCACCCGAGGATGGATCAGGAGTCTTTGTGTCTCTCGTGTTGAGGATTCCTAACAGTCTGTTAGGCAGACTGACCTTGATGAATATTTCAGGTGTGATGCTGCTGCTGTGCGAAAGTAGGCCAGCTGCTGCTGAGAGTGATGACAGGAACGCCAACAAAGGCAGCTGAGCCTGCATGGACCACCCAGAGACCCTCATCTATCACCCTGCTCATGCTACTGTACTGATATGAGATGTGTTCATATCTGTAAAGGTTAATGGGTTCTTCTGCTGCAGATCATGCATTTGCACAAAGACCACTAAGAAGCAGGACTGAGTTCTCTTTGTACCCTGCATGTAGCTGCACTTCATTCTGCTTACTGGATCCGTCTGAGGCCTCACAGGCTGCACATTCAGCTGCAGACGCTTTCTGTCTTTATCTTGCAAGCGCAGTTTACCTAATGAGCTGAAAGCATCAGAAGTCCATGCATGCCTTAGAGGACAGCAGGAAGGTGATTTAACATCTAATGATGAGGCTGCATGTTTGTGGAGGGGCTGCATGCACTCCTCTGCTGGAAGTCCTCCCTGCAGCACACTGTGTATTGTAATCTGAGTACAGAGGCGGGTGCATTACTGACCGCAGCTGGCTCTGTGTTTGACAGGCAGTGAGATGAGAAATGGTCCTGATGCTGAGAGGTTTCTGGGACCAGGACTGATTGTAGGCCAGTAGGAGGAGGGAGCAGAGCGCGTGCCATGACACAGCAGTCTGCTTGCGTGGCCTTCTGGACCAAACCAAACACAGGTCCTGGTCTGTGTTCCAGTGAGTCTGATATGATTAGCTCAGGTATGTAGCACAATGGGATACTCACGGTGCAGTGGAGGCACAGAGTACTGCTGCTCCGGGGTGTCCCGGATCTCCTCCGGTATGCCGTTCCTCACATAATTAGAGGGGAAGATGCCGACCCGGTCTGCTATCATGCCGGTCCACCAGCCCTCATCCCCGGACACCAGGGAGTCTTTGGACAGGACCTCCACCAGGTCCCCCCTCCGCAGGCTGAGCTCATCCTCTGCAGTCGCCTCATAGTCGAACACGGCGGTCCAGAATCCTGGTGCGCCGGCAGGGACCGGGTCCGACGCGGCGCTGCTGCCCCCCTCCGGGGTGGGCCAGCGGAACACATCTGCCTCTGCTTCTTCGGACGAGGGGACACAAACCTGAGGACTCAAACTGGTGTCCAAAGAGGGTTTGAAGACATCCATGGACGCGATCCATAGGGGCGACCTGGATCACTGCAGGCGCGTCCACCTGACTGGCGTCTCGCTGCGCCCTGCGTCCTGCGTCTGCACACACACTCACCGAAACACACACACGCACACACACACACACTCACCGACACACACACACTAAGTAGGGGCTAATCCCGCACACAAACACTGCGTGATGGTGGGAGCGCCATTCTGCTGCATCGCCTGCCTTCAGACCCCGCAGGCTGCCATCAAACACTCCTGCTGGATGTTTTTCTCGATCCTTCCCAATCATGGCAGGAAGCCTTCAGACGCAGAGCTCTTTAGTTTAAGCCAATTGAGCCAACGTGCGAATCATCCCCGGCTTCCTATTGGTGCGCAGACGCGTCAGCCACGTCTCTCCCTCCCTCTGCGTGAGCGTCAAACACCAACAAGGAGGCGTTTCCCTCTCCTGTGGGTCTCCTTTATTTGAGTCAGTGACCCCCTTCAAAAACCAAAAACAATACAAACATGGAGACAGGGAGGAATAAAATATCAACTCAAGTTAGATTCCATGTGTGCAGCTCCTAGAAATAAATAAAGATCATCCATGAGCCTATCCACTCTGACGTTTTTATGTTATTCTGCAGAGATGGGAAATAAAAACCTGTTTAGAAAAGACAGAAAAGAAAAGATGACTGCCTCTAGAAGCTGAATTTAAGGAGGAGAAGACAAAACAAGTACAATAAACTGAGTTATGTTTAAAGTGAGGCATGAAGACGAAATAGAATTCCACAATTTTTGAGTTTCTTCAATTTCATTTTCATTTTTTAAATTCTAGTTTGAGTTTTGTTTGATTATGTTAGACTTCTAAAAATATAAAACCTCAAAAATACAAGGTAAACATTCTTTAAAAATATACAAAGTGAAATTAAAAAAACTTACTCATTAACCTTACCTAACAAACGTGTGATATGATGCAGGATTAGGTCCACCTTTAGGAAGAAATCAAATTATATGTATTGATTAAAGTTGAAAATTTACGAGAGGGAAGTCATAATTGTAGTCTGGAATTTATTTAGTTATTTAATTTGTATTAATTAATTTGGATTTGTTGTTGATTTATTTTTGTATTCATTTACTTTAAATTAATTATTATTGTTGTATGTATTTATTTATTTATGTGTTACTATTATATATTTACACATATTACATAGTTGCTTAATTTTTTAAAATTATTTTGTTATTTATTTTTCATGTTTTCATTGAGGGAGCAATGCAATTCCACTCTACGTCCAATTTCTATTTTTTTTAATTTAATTTAATTTAATTTAATTCTAGTTTGAGTATGTAAGCCTTCTAAAATCTAAAGCCTCAAAAATACAAGGTAACATCCTTCAAAAATATACAAAGTGATATTCAAAAAATGTTAAATTCACCTCTACCAAACAAACATGTGATATGATGCAGTATTAGGTCCACCTTTACTGAGAAATAAACTACATTTATTGATTAAAGTTGCAAATTTACAAGAAGAAAGTCATAATTGTAGTCTGGAATTTATTTAGTTATTTAATTAATTACTTATTGATTTATTTTTGTTATTCATTTACTTATTTTAAACTATTTTTTTTTATTTAGTTGTAACTATTAGATAAATATATTAATTAGTTGCTTAATTTTCTTTAATTATTTAGTTATTTATTTTCATGTTTTCATTATGTAGTATGTAACCGGAAGTACCAAACCCTGCTGTTACACTCCGGTACAGTAGGTGGCGGTATGCTCCATTATAATTTAGCTTGCTGTCTGCCATTAAAGAGAGAGGAGAAGAAGAAAATTGTAGTTTTTGTGTGGAGCTTGTTGGAGTTTGAAGGGAATTCTGGGGAGGAGTGATGGGATGGGAGAATGGATGGATATCAGCTCTGAAATGATTCAGTTTAAATGTTAAATTTACCTGAAAATTAAGTTTTAGCTTCACTTTGCATTATTTCATGAGGTGCTAAAAATGTTAGTGTCTGTATTTTGTGAATAAGGTGCATTAACACAGTATTCTAAAAGTAAAAGCAGGTAGTTTTGATTGGTGGAGATAAATATAGTGACCTTAATGAACCAGAAGCATAAAAAAAGTAGATTTAAAAACACTCAGCTTTGAAAATTTTTATTTTGACATCTCATTGCAGGCCAGTTAAAAACATACCCATCCAGTTAAATGTGCCCCTCTTGATACACACACACACACACACACACACACACACACACACACCAAAAAACAGAAAGTGAAAAGAACAGTATTTTTCTCATCGATGAATCTCTCCTTCGTGTCTCATCATCAACCACGAGTCCAACCCTCGTGTGGTGATACTTCAGAAAAGGAAAACAAAAAGACTGGTGCCTTGAGAGGTGATGTGTAAAAAAGAAAAATCATCTTCTACAGAATTAAGACATGTTTTTTTTTTTTTGTTTTCTTTTAGACAGAATTTAGAGTCACGCCCCTTTCTTAAGGCTAACCACATCACCGCCTGCCGTGCACACGAGCCGGGCTTCAGCGTGGCGACATGCACGAACAAACACAGGCCGATGTTTTAAAATCAAAGTAAAGAAGAGGAAAGAACACAAGTAGCCTTTAAAGGCCAGATTAAACCAAGAACACTGGCAATTCCTTGACATCACAAATACCTGCAGGACTGAGAAACCCCCCCTCCCGCTGCAGGATTTAAAAAAAGAAAAGATGATAACTTTACCCCCCAGAATTAAACGAATAAAAACCTCACTCTCCCACCGGCACTGGCTCAGATGAAGCGACTGAAGAGAGATGAGATGTGAGAGTCGTGTCGACATGCTCCCCCGTCCCCCCACCCCGCCCACCCCCGTCCCCCTGGGACACCTCTAACTGTGTCTATGTAAACATACTCTGAAAATTATGTACAAAAACTGTGTGGGGTTTGTGTTGCCTCAGAGTGGGCCTCCATCTTTGTGCAGCAGTGGACCCATCGCTCTACTCCGAATGTATGTGTGTTTGTGTGTTTACACGTAGGAGATAGAGACAGAGTGGGGGGTGAGCAGGTGTGGTCCAGGGCCGGGAAAAGAGCATCCAGATCAGCCACGAGACGTATGTACAACACTGCTCACCACAAAGGAAGAACACTGAGGAAGAGGAGGAGGAAGAGGAGGAGATAGAAAAAAGGACAACCACAGGGACTGGAGATTGACATCCCCCTTGTGGACATACAGTGTCACTGCCACTTCTTTTTTTTTGTTTACATTTTGACTTTTATAGTTTTTTAAACACACGCTGCGTCCCGCCTCTTTGGTAATCTCGGGTCATTTTAAAATTAGCCAGATTTATTGACTGATCACTTACTGACGTACACTTTCTGCAGACTGCTGCTCTTGCTGGGAGTTTAAATGTTTTCTTCTCTGGATTAAAAACAAAGCACCAGTCGTGTGATTAAACAGCATTCAGTAATAACATCAGGCTACTTTCAGGTTTCAACCTGGAGCTGTTTGCTGCCTCGACGCCCACACCTGCAGCTTTACTGAAGAGTTTCCTTCCAACATAAGAGATTAAAATTTCTTCATGGATAATCATGCATTTACGCTCACCACACACAAATCTGCCACCGAACCGTCCTGTGATATCAAGAAAAGAAAGCTGCACCAATCTCTACGAACAGAAAGCTGCAGCAGATGTGTGTCTAACATGAGTCTGGTCCTGCTGGAGGTTTCTGCCTGTTAAAGGAAGTTTGTCCTTGCCACTGTAACTTGCTAAATGCTGCAAAGTGCTCTGCTCATGGTGGATTAAGATGACATCAGACTGAGTCCTGTCTGGAAGATGGGACTGGATCCTATCCGGTCTTGATGTTGGGTCTTTGTTAATGATAGGACATAGAGTACGGTCTAGACCTGGGGCCTCATGTTCAAAGGGAGCGTACGCACAAAAACGTGGCGTTGGTGTACGCTCTTTTTCACGGGGAAGTTCAGACGTATCAAGAGTGAAATGACCGTGGAAATGTGCCGAGCCTCACGCCAACTTCATGGCTGGCGTACGCATGTTTCTACAGCTGTTGATCCTTGCGCACAGATTCATACATCTGGATATTTTTGTGCATAAGATGTTTTCTGGATTTGAGCGTACGCCATGTTTCAGTACACCCTGGATACTGAGATCGTCCCAAAGTCTGACAATAAGGAAGAGGAGGAGACTCACATCCTTATTGTGGAAGGCTTTCTGCTCTACACCTTTGAGCCTTTGATCGACGTGTTGAACCAACGCTACTTTATTTCCATCCCGTACGAAGAATGCAAAAAGAGGAGGTGCTCAAGGAACTACTTGGTGCCAGACCCCCCCGGCCTGTTTGATGGTCATGTCTGGCCCATGTCTGGCCCATGTATTTGAAACACAAAAACATGTTTCAGTAGGAAATCCACGCAAGTCTTTGTAAATGAGGCCCCTGCTCTGTTTGGAGAGAGTCTTCAGATAACATTTGTTGGGATTTGGTGCCTTATAAATAAAGATAGAGCTGCGCAGGTGGACCACACTCACTCTGATGCCACCCGTGAACACCTTAAATACAGTCTGCAGTGGTTTAAAATCTGTTATAAAACATAAACATCTAACAAAGATGTTTTGTTGTATTAGGAACAATGCTTCGGGCTTGAAGAAGAAAGTCAAGTCTGGTTATTCTTCACCGTTCCTCCGAAAAACGCCGGTTGATTCAGAAGTATCAGAAACCGGCTGCTGCTCTCAGACGCTACAACAATGACCGCTGAGTTTTTAGACTAAACGCACCAAAAGATATTTAAAGGTGAAGTATGTACGTGTCTAATCCAACACCTTTTGGCACTTATTTGTTGCACTTAAGGGCCTTTACACTTGATGTAAGTAGGTGATAAAACGCCTGTGTAGGTCTTGGTCATCATTCAACAGACCCTGAAGTTGTGGTTACATGATTTGGGCGCTACATCAAATCATGGGACTTCTTTAAGGTTCTGATCAAGCGGCAACCTCCAGTCTAAAAATATGAGTCCAATGCGGAAGTGCTAAAAACTGCAGTTCATCAAGGATCTGCTTGAGGCTGGCTCTGGAAGTACCGGAGGTCACATCCACATGAATGGGAAAAAGCCGATCTTTACAGCAGAAATAAACATGTTGATGATGAGCAATCATCAAAACATTACTGCGTCCATTATTTATACACTCTATGGTTGTGATACTGTAATTGTGGTGCTCTCAGCTGGCTCTGCTGCCCCCTAGTGGCTGAAAATCAACTACTGGAGCTTTAAAGAACGTCTGAAACTGGAAGGAAACTTTTCAGGCGGTCGGTGTGGGCCGCTGCAGCAAAACGCCCCTCCCTCCACACACAGGCACTCTGCTCGGTCCTCTAACGTCGGCCTTTTTGCACATGTACGAGTAGAAGTCTCCATAAATAGAACTATACAGCAAAGTGCATGGAAGGAAGAGTAAAAAAATACCTCTGAATTGACCTCTGCAGCAACACGTTGTTTGTTTTTTTTTTTTTTTTTTCCAGTTTCTGATCCAAAAAGGTGAAAACTCGAGTGAGACCAAGATTATCAGTAAATAAATAAAATACAATGACATACTTTTACCTAGGCAAGATACAGAACTCTTAGAAATGTGAAGACATCTTCCAGTATATAGTTTGACCCCCCCTCCCCTCCCCTGCCCTCCCCTGCCCTCCCACTGAGCCACAGCGATCCTCTGTTAGAGCAGAAGGTGACCACATCTCAACAAATATTCAAAATATACAGAAAATATGGAAATATATTATATATAGATACGTATAGAGTACGGAAGTAATGTTCAGGGCAGTTTGACCGTGTTGACCGTGTCCGCCTCGTCCTCCTCGCCGGGTTGGATGACTCGTCTGCCAGTATGAACTGTCACTGTCACTCCTCCTCCTCCTCTTCCTCTTCCTCTTCTTCTTCTTCTTCTTCTTCTTCTTCCCTGTGATATCTGAGAACTCTGCAATGCTCCTTAGGAAACTATGCAAAAAAAATAAATACTATGAACTGTCCCAGTGTCACTCCACAACATATTCCCATATACGATATAATCTGTTGTTAAATCCTTAACGTACATCAAAAAATAGTTCTTTGTTCTTCTTTGTGTGTGTGAGAGAGAGAGTGTGTTGCTTGCTTTTTTTTTGGTTGATTTATTTTCATGTTTTTATCCCCAAAATATTTTTCTAAAAAAAGTCGTTCTCGTCAGATGTTGAGAAAAATATATACCTCTGATTAACTCAACTCTCTCCGGGTGTAAGACTGCGGTCTCTTCCAGTGGAACGCAGGACCCACCTTGGCGTCGGCGTCTCCTGGACTCGGTGGTGACCCAATCCCAACTGTAAGCACACTCGCACAGACTCAGGAGGGCGCTCTCCTGCAGCCTGTCGGCACTAGAGGGCAGGAAACACACCGCCAAGCGTCCTTACAGAAGGGGTTGAGGGAGGGAGAGAGAGAGGGAGAGAGGGAGAGGGAGGTGTCTGGGAGAAAACCCCTGGGTTTACCTCTCCTGTCCTTTCATACCAAACAAGACTGAACCAAATTCCACGGTGAGAATTCACTCTGTGACCTCTGAAGTTGTACTTTAAACCCCTGTGTGTGTTTGTCTCACTCTCTAGTAGTCCGCTTTAGAAGCCCTCTATATGACAGTAGGCCTCCAGACTGGAGAACAGGATGTAAAGGAACCAGAGGGAGAATAAGAAGGCTGACGTGGCCAGTCTGTGTCCCCGGGGCCCGCCCAGTTCTCCCCCGATGTGGGCCCGGCGCCGGTAAAGCAGCACCGAGATGGCCAGGAAGGCGAAGATGGTGAAGAGGGTGACGGAGAACGCCAGCGAGCCGGCTTCCACCACGAACGGCTTCCCCTTGGTGTGCCAGTAGATGGCCGCCACCGACCACGCCACGCCGATTCCCAGGAAGACGTTGACGGCGTTGCTGCCGGTCACGTTCCCGATTGAAGCGTCTGCGTAGGTGTCCTGGACCGCTGAGACCTTACTGGCAAACGTGTCTGTGGGGAGAGAAACATACACAGGTCACAAAACTATCTGTCTTCATATCATCCTCTATCTTTACTTTTGGGCTTTTGAGCCTTTAAGACAGGACAGCTGAAGAGGGACAGGATCTGTGGGGAGCAGAGAGTGGGGGAAGACATGCAGGACATGGTCACGGCGACCTCTGCGACAAGGCCTCTGTCAGTGGGGCACTTAGACCGCTAGGCCATCAGCGTCCCAGTATCTCCATCTTTACGCTGTGTCTGATTCTACCAGGGTCATACTGTATGTATCCTCACTGATGCTCGCTCTGTTCTGTACTCTGCAGTCTTTGCTGCTGCTCTCCCTGCCTTTGCTTTACTTGAAAGAGAGGGCAGGTGCTCTCCCCACCTCAGGATTTGGCATTCCACGTACGCACATGGAAGGGCAGGGAGCTCTCAGAGGAGCTGCTAGGTCATTTATATGATTTGTTTATGTGTTTACGAATGAGATGACGTCAACATGTTTACTGCAGACTGGCCAGCTTAATGTTAAATATAACGTACGTCTATATAATATTAAGTTCTGACAGATAAATGAGCAGCAGAGTCATTTTATTGTGATTCAAAGGTCGCACAGAAGTGAACACAAACTTCTAACCACAAAGGGAAGGCTGGAAATAATCTGTGCATAATATTTTGTGTCTTCTCTAAAATGAACGCAGTGCTGATTTATGAAAGCTGCACAGAAACCTTTGATGATAAATCCGCTGACAGTCGAGGTTTTGGTGACGTATCGTTCATGTCGGGTGGAAATGTCAGTTTGGAGGAAATAAGAATGTCAGCTGTGTCGATGACGGAGCGTGTCAGAAGTTACTTCTTACACTGAAGCATATAAGGACATTCTCTCAGACTGACTCAATAAAGACACAATATGCATCATATACAGGACTGGTTGGGGATGAAAGGGAAGGTTCCTGTATGCACAGGGCACAGGAGAAATAGTGGAGGGACATATGGTGGATACACAGATTTGAATATCGTCACCCTATTAAAATAATGGCCTCAGTCATTTTTTGTGGAAAATTAGTTTTTGGCCTAAATCATCTCTTGATGATTCTGGCCTCCTCTGGGGGGAAATCGCCTTAATCCTTAGTTGAAAGGATTCTGCTCTTTATGCCCTATAGGACAACGGCCTATGTCAAGAGTGTGACTTAGACCTTTTTATTTTTGTCCTAAGTCAAAATGTTTGATTCTTTAGGATAAAATGTCTGACTTGGGCAATTTAACAAGCTTTCATGATGGCAGCTGCTTCAAGAAGCAACAGAATCTGCAGAAGAAGAAGCTCTAAACATGATTCTTCAATCAAAGAGAGGAAGATCCAGGACCTTCAGTCCATGAAACATGTGACGCCCGTCGAGTGTCATCACTTCTTTGACAGTTTGCCACATAGTTAGATTCAGGGGATGAACTGAAGAGTCCTGGGATCGGTACAAAAACCCAGCAAAGAAGACCTGGACATGTGAGGAGAGGGACATGCCTTCCTTGGCGTTTGATTGACCTCACATTTGTTCAGTTTAGGTCAGGGGTGTCAAACATGCGGCCCGCGGGCCAAAACCGGCCCGCCAGAGGTTCCAATGCGGCCCGCGGAATAACTTTGCAAAATGAAAGGGTTACATAGAAGACATTAAGACTGCTATTTTTCAATTAAAGTAACTGCGATTTCAGATTTGTCCTCTCGGGGTCGCATTAATTTATATTGTTGACGGAGCGCACCTGAAAGGCACTTTTTTTCCTGGGACTTTTTTCTCAAAGTGAGGAAATAGATTAGGCTACTTGCTGTTTGCATAATCCGGTTCAGATTCATAAAGACTTTTTAGAGCACTATAAGATGATCCACTAAATAGTCAACTTTACCTTCTTCATTATTAGAATCTATCTTTTCTTTTGCAGTAAACATTACACTCGGTGTCAGGTGAGTGGGTAACCTGTGTGTTTGGTGTGTTGGCAGCAGGTTTCAGGGCTTAAAGAGTAAAATATTCGGCCCCACTATGAGACTCATCATGGCAGAAAATACAAGAGTTTTTGTAGAAAGATAGTTCATCAACTGTGAACATTTTCAGAATGTGCTTGTACTTTTTTGCACTAAAACAAAGGGAAAATTTAGAGTTGTCATTATTTATAGGTTGTTATGTTGTGATTTTACTGGTCCGGCCCACTTTAGATCAACTTGGGCTGTATGTGGCCCCTGAACTGACATGAGTTTGACACCCCTGGTTTAGGTTATTGAGTTATTTAGGTTTTGAGTTTGCTTTATGGAATTAAACGCACTATAACACTGGACCCCCAACACCCCCTCTACTCAGTCTTCACACTACTCCCCTCCGGTCGCAGGTACAGATCCCCTCACTGTAGGCGAGCCCGGTTTGGCAGAAGCTTCGTCCCATCGGCCATAGCACTGCTAAACAGAATGCCACTGTAATGTGTCCGGTGTGTTTATATGTGTCCGTGTGCATATTTGTGTCCAGTGTGTTCATATGTGTTCGGTGTGTTTTATATGTGCCCAGTGTGTGCATATGTGTCTGGTGTGTATATTTGTGGGATGCGGGGCACCATTGCTGTGAGGCTGGGTGGATGGTTATGGTTATTGTATTCATACATGTATTCCTGTACAGACGGTGGCAACAAATCTCCTTATTAAGGACAAATAAAGATCTATCTATCTATCTATCTATCTATCTATCTATCTATCTATCTATCTATCTATCTATCTATCTATCTATCTATCTATCTATCTATCTATCTATCTAAAGGACAGTTAATAGTCAGGTTTCAAAGAGTTGTCAAAACTGGATGTTGGAAATGGTTTAAGTTCAATAAAAAAACAGCAAAGAAGACCAGGAGAAGAGAGGAGAGGGACTGCCTCCTGATCAGTCTGATGTACCTGATGTTTGTTTAATTTAACTCAGGGTGACTTCAGTTTGGAGTTTGCACTATGGAATGAAAGGGCAGTTTAAGCCAGGTTTAAAAGTTAAGCCTAAGTCACTTTATTCTTTAATGTTACATAGTTGACACAGTGTTCTCTGTATGTCAACAGTCATCCACTGTCCAGGCCTTTTTGATTGAAATGATTCATAAATATCACATGCTCTGCATTTGGTAAGGTTTTTTGTGTTTTGTGTTTGGTGGTATGTAGCATCTTTGTATTTCATTTTTCTAATAATGTTTGGTTTTAAAAAAGAAAGAGGGAAACATCTCACAAGAGACCGTGTAACATTAAGGAGATTTAAAGGAGCCTGTCTCACTAAAAAGAGACTTTAGAAAAGACAGATCCTCCTGTTCCTCTGGGTCTCACTCACCTGGGACGGATGTACCGAGCGCCACGAAAACCACAGCGGTCACCGAGTCCTTCAGGCCGATGGTGCAGCCGAAGTGAGACGCCAGGTCACCGATGACGGCCGTGAGCAGGCCGATGATGGCGATGGAGACGACGAAGCAGGCCCAGCCGTTCATGTAGTCGGTGGGAGGGACGCAGGCGAACAGGACCTTCCAGAAGACGGTGAGGAAGTGCATGACGTAGTCGAAGCAGGACGGCAGCCGCTCTTCTCCCGTCTCGTCCTCCTCCTCGTCTACTGGGTGGAAGTGGGAGGAAGAGGGGAGGAAGAGGAGGGAGGGGAGGATTGAGAGAGAAAGTTTGATGTGGAGAGGTGGATATTAAAAGAAGAGGCGGAGAGGAAAAAGGTGAAAAAGCAGAAGCGAAAGTGACAGAGGGAGAATAAAAGTGAGACGGATGATGAAGAGGAAGTTTAAGGGAGCAGAGAGGGTAAAGAGAAGAGTAGGCGAGATAAAGAATCGATGAAGGAGATAAGGGATGACAGAGAGGGGGAGGAAGAGGACAAGACTCACTTAAAAAAGGCACATTGACTCATTTTTCAGAGTGAGACGTCTTATCTGTGCAGCCCGAGGTTATTGTTGAGGCTGTGCAGCTTTAAATGTGACACACATAAAGAGATGAAGAAGCACCACACGCCTGAATCCTCTTCAATTAATAAAGACACCAGCAGGGTTTGACTCTGATTAGGACGGTTTTAAACGTGCACATGCATTGATCTCTGCTGTTACTCTCAGGTTAAGGATGCACTTTCATGTTCCTCCCTGCGTTAATAATGCAGGCCTTAACCTGCTTTCTCAAACTCCTCCAAACTTTCATATTTAGGGTTTTTGTTTTAGGCTCGGCTCAGGAGAAAACAAGCCTCACGTTGTGTCCCAAATGCAAATGGTGGTGCAGGTTTTAAATATGGAGTGTGAACGCTGGAAGACAGACTAAATGAAAGCAGACAGTTTGCATACATACTTAAACAAAGGGGATCGGATTTGGTGAGAGCTGCTCCGGCAATGCTCTGTGCAGGGAGGATGGAGGAGCTGATCACGGTTTAAACAATACATACGATTTAAACTGAACAGTATCCTGTACTCTGTGCAATAACCGTGCCACCTCAACATCTTTGTATATATCGCCTTCATTCCCAGCGCTTCTGTACATAGCTCACTCTAACTATTCTGCACTTCTGTATATACTTTATTATTATTTTATTATATTCTATTTTTATTTGATCTTTATTTGATTTAATGTTTATTTTATTTTTATTTGATCTTTATTTTATTTTTATTTGATGTTTATTTTATTTAATGTTTATTTTATTTTTATTTGATCTTTATTTTATTTGATCTTTATTTTATTTGATCTTTATTTTATTTTTATTTGATGTTTATTCTATTTTTATTTGATCTTTATTTTATTTGATCTTTATTTTATTTGATCTTTTTTAAATTTGATCTTTTTTTTATTCTATTTTTATTTGATCTTTATTTTATTTGATCTTTATTTTATTTGATCTTTTTTTAATTTGATCTTTTTTTAATTCTATTTTTATTTGATCTTTATTTTATTTTATTTGTATTTTATTTTATTTTATTTTTATTTTTATTTTATTTTATTTGTATTTTATTTGTATTTTATTTTATTTGTATTTATATCTTATTTTATTCCTCCTATTAATATCTAACTTCCTTACGATCTGTTTACTAGAGCTCTGTATTGCCTGAATTTCCCCCCCGATTCTGATCCTGAATGTAGGGATGATTGAGCTCTAGAAATATGACTGTTACATGTTGATTTTGTCATACAAAAACCCTCTACCTTAGCCCCAGTTTTTAAAAACCACTTGTTTACCCCCTCTTCTACTGACCCTACTTTTCGGATATGGCACGACAGGGGTTTACGTAACATCAAAGACCTGTATAAGGAAGGAGTATTCACTGACTTCTCTGAGCTGTCGACCAGACTAAATCTCCCCGGCCCACACTTCTTCCAATTCCTTCAAATCAGACACTTTATTAAAACAAAGTATCCTCATTTTCCCAACCACCCACCTGGGTCCCCAATTGACTCCTTCCTCACCTTTGACCCCACTCAAAAACGCTCCATTTCTTTATTATACAGCGCCATCGACTCCTTTAACCCCGACCCCACAACCAAACTGAAACTGACATGGGAGCAGGAACTTGGCATTACTGTACCTGATGACCAATGGGAGCAAAGCCTCGCTCTTGTCCATTCAGCTTCACTGTGTGCCAGACACGGTCTCTTGCAGTGTAAGGTTATATTCAGAGCACACTACACAAATGCTCGACTGGCTAAAATCTACCAGGACACTGATGACACTTGTAACAGATGCAAGAATTCACCTGCTAATCACTCCCATATGTTCTGGTCCTGCCCACAACTACAAGGATTTTGGAGTCAAATTTTTGGTACACTGGGAACAGTGTTTCACACAGTCTTTCTCCCTGACCCACTCACTGTCCTATTTGGTGTCCCACCTTCTGGAGTGCCCAACCTCTCAGCGGCCCAACGGCATGTCTTAGCCTTTACAACCCTACTAGCTAGACGCCTCATCCTGTTCAGGTGGAAGCACACGCTCCCTCCTTCCCATAACAGCTGGCTCAGGGAGATCCTCAGTCATATCCAACTTGAGAAGATCCGATTCTCACTTGCAGGATCAAGGAACTCTTTTGACAAGACCTGGAAGCCCTTTACCGAATACCTAGACAAAACAACTGTTCATCCAGACGAAGCTTAGTTGCCCTAAATTCAGTATTTGGCCATCGCCATCCTGGTGTTTGGAGTCAGAAGTGACCACATTAAGACAGAAGAGTGGAGCTGGAGAGAAGTGACCGCTCAGGTTAGTCATACAGTAACTTCATGCTAGCTGGAGTAACTTCTTACTTTTATACTCCTAATCGGCTGTGCTCAATACTTGATTCTGATTGGTCAAAACCCCATAACAGTGATTCTCAACAACAAACGCAACGTCAAGGAAAACCTGATCACATGTCAAATCAAAGCCTGTAGAATGGAGTGTTCTGATTTATCAAAGCCACAACAAAATCGATGCTTGAAGCAACCGGATCACACCTTATATCAATCCAATCCACATAAAGTAGTCCGGCTCATCCCCCCTCTCCCTGTTGACACTGTGGTAAAAACCTTAGTGTGGTCACTTAAACCAGAAGAGGTTCAGAGCTTCATCTTCTCTTCATAAGGAGGAACTCAGGTTTCAGGATCTTCTGCATTAGCTTCATAAAGTCTTGATAACTTTAAGGTCACATTTTGAGTCATTAGAGTAACTCTGTGTTCTCTCAAAGCGAGCGTGAAGAACAAAGTCTCTCGCTGCGAGCTCCTCCGTCACCTCATCACGGCTAAATGAGAGCAGTCAGCCTCCTCAGGTGGAGGAGCGGGGCGTCCGCAGGAAGCTCAGCAGACAGCTGGGACGCCGTGGCGCTGATTCAAAGTGTCAGGCCATGTGAGCCGCCTGCGTGCTCTTCTCAGGGTGGGATCATGAAAAAGTAAAGAGCAGCGCTGGATTAAATATTTCAGCAGCAGAGTGAGGAAGCGAGGCCTTCACGGTGCTCTGTACACGCTGGTTGTGACGGCGGAGGACAGCAGCTCTGCGGGCGGCAGGCGGATCTGATGCTGCTGTGACCTGACATGATGGATGAGCTTCCTGCTTTACGGACATGAGATTATTACAGGACGTCAGGAGCGACGCTTTCTCTGAGAATTTATTAACGTCATGTTTTTAAGGCTCACACTGAAGACATGTTTAGGATGAAGATGAAGATATTCAATAAGGAGCCTGTTGGTCATGCAAACTTGACCAACAGGCTCTTTGCAGCAGCTTAACTCCTGCAAAGAATGCATCAATCTGAGAGTAAACAGCAGGTTTATAACACAGCTTCGGCATCTTAATCCAAGAACTGTCAAACCTACAAATACTGAAATTTACTGAGCAGAATTTAAACTATGAAGGTGTTACAGTCCAACTTTCAATGCAACTGGAAAGTCCAAATAAAGTACTTTTATTTACATTATTAAAAACAGATGTTGTGAGCAGGAACTCTTAAGTATTAGCTGATTCAGATTAAGCATCAGTCAAGGTTTTGATTTCATGTTATTCACAAAATCAGGTCCGGAGTCATTAACAAGTTTAAGACTGCACTTGCAGGGCAGGCAGCATGCTGCAGAGGGTGTGGGATGCAGAGAGTAAACCAGGACAGGATTGTTCAGAGATTGAAAATGACTGCAAGTAAATCAGAGAGAGCGTTGAACAAGTTTTAAAAATCAAGATGGATTTATGTTTTCAAGTCTTGTATCTGGGCAAGATGCCACCTTAACTTCTTGGCTTTTCCAGAGTGTACATGTTTAGAGTAACGCTGGTGGACAGCCAAAAAGCCATAACAAAGAAGTGGATATGTCAGGATTCACCTGCATTAGTAGAGTGGTTTAATGTCACGCATGAGATTTTTGTTATGGAAAAACTAACATTTACTCTGAGGCTCAAAAGTGATGTTTTTGATAAGTGTTGGAAAGGATGGATTGAGTTCATAAACCCACATAGAACAGATTTCAGGTGAAGCTCTACAGCTGTACTGTAACTCCCTTAGTTCCCTGCTTCACATGGACTGTTGTGTTTTCTTTGCTTATTGTATGTTTGTTTGTCATCTTTGTTTTCTGCTCACTTGAGAATGTGTTGTATAAATCTATCTTTAACTTAAATAAAAAGAAAACTGAAAAACAAAGACTGCACTTTGCAGACAACATC
>NC_048293.1:27778250-27810750 GCF_009762535.1 Notolabrus celidotus
GCTGCCATTAAAGATCACAGCCAAGTCCCCGTGATAGGAGGGCCGGAGAGCTCACACACACACACATTCCTTTACACACACACGGGCAGAGAGGCATGCATAATACACCAGTGCATGAGTGCCGCACACACACTTTAAGCTAAATCAATTACACACCCAGGAAAGAGTGTACCCTCAAGTCCTGACAGGATTTCTTTTGCTCATGTTTAAAATTTGATTATCCAGCCGGTCCTCCGCTCCGAGCCGCTCCGCAACATGACACAAATTTCCCTGACAAGGAAGAGGAAAATAATAATAACACAATCGCACTAAAGGTAATTAAATTTCTAATTTTGGAACGGCAGGTTTTTTTTTATCTCCTGACGGTTATCAAGTGTCTGATCCGTGTTCTCCACTGGAGAGCATCATTTATGGATTCATGATTAATGGATCTGCTGATTAGCCTGAAAATCCTTCATTAGGAGGCGAAGAGAGCGAGAGAAGAGGAGTGAGGTGTTGGGAAGAGGAAAGAGGGAAAACAGCACAGGGATGCAGCTTCTTTATGAAGAGAGAGAGCACCGAGAATGCTGCAAAATACAACCAAACAATTTAACACAGAGCTGACAAACTGCAGTTCCTCCTGTGGCCACTTGAGGCAGACTCCAGAAGTGAGTCAACCTCCATTAGGCTCCATATGAAGATGCTGGACTATGATTTTCAGCATTCAAGTCCTCTGAAAAACACTGCAGCTGGAGTACTGACTAGACCGAGGAAGAGAGAGCACATCTCTCCTGTTGCTCCCAATAAAATCTAGACTAGAATTTAAAATCCTTCCTCTGACCCACAAAGACACCTTCATATCTTAAAGAGCTCATAGCGCCCTCTTACCCCTCTAGAACTCTACGCTCCCAACATGCAGGCCTGCTCATCGTACCTAAAGTCTCTAAAAGTAGTATGGGAGGTAGAGCCTTCAGTTATCAGGCCCCTCTCCTTTGGAATCATCTACCAGTCAGGGTCCGGGAGGCAGACACCCTCTCTACTTTTAAGAGTAGGCTTCAAACTTTCCTTTTTGATAAAGCTTATAGTTAGAGCTGGATCAGGCTTGGACCAGGTCTTAGTTATGCTGTTATAGGCTTAGACTGACACACTGGGATCCTGTCTTTCCCTCTCTCTCCTCTCTCTGCCTGTCTCTCACTTTAACTCTTCCTGTCCCATTAAAGTTACTAACCATAGACCTTTCTGGAGTCCCTGAGCTCCCTTGTCTCGTAGGTTCCTCTGGATCTCTGCTGTAGATTCCTTTTTGGGGTCTGTTATTCATCCTTTCTGTCTTTCTTTCTTTCTTTCTTTCTTTCTTTCTTTCTTTCTTTCTTTCTTTCTTTCTTTTCTGTTATTTCTTTTTCCTGACTTTCTGTCTTTCTTAATTTCTCCTCTTTCCTGTTCTTTCTTTCATTCCTTTTTCCTTTTATTCCTGCTGTCCTTTTTTCTTTCATTCTTTCTTTCATTTCTTTCCTCCTTTCATTCCTTTCTTTCTCTCTTTTATTCATTTTTCCTTTCTTTCTTTCTTTCTTTCTTTCTTTCTGCCCTTCTTACTTTCTTAACTTCTTTCTCTTTTTTATTCCTTCTTACTTTTTCTCTTTCCTTCCTTCCTTCCTTCTTTCTTTCTCTCTTTTATTCATTTATTTATTTCTCTCTGTGGTCTTTCCATGTTTCTTCATCCTTTATGCCTCCTTTTCTTATCCCGTCCTTTCCTTCTGTCATTCCTTCACCATTTATTCTCCTCTTTTTCTTTCTTCTGGTCTCCCTCTCTTCTCTCTTTTCTTAGACCTTTCTGGAGTCCCTGAGCGCCCTTGTCTCGTAGGTTCCTCTGGATCTCTGCTGTAGATTCCTTTTTTGGGGCTGTTATTCATCCTCTTTCTTTCTTTCTTTCTTGTATTCCTTTTTCCTTTCTTTCATTCCTTCTTTCTTTTTCTGTCTTTCTTTTTTCTTCTGTATTTCATTCCTCCTTTCTTTCTTTCCTCTCTTTCATTCCTTCCTTTCTTCCTTTCCTTCTTTTTTCTTTCCATGTTTCTTGATCCTTTATGTCTCCTTTTCTTATCCCGTCCTTTCCTTCTATCCTTTCCTTCCCCATTTATTCTCCTCTTTTTCTTTCTTCTGGTCTCCCTCTCTTCTCTCTTTTCTTAGACCTTTCTGGAGTCCCTGAGCTCCCTTGTCTCGTAGGTTCCTCTGGATCTCTGCTGCTGTGGACGTGCCAGACTCCAGCTGCTACAACTACTACTATCCGTCTCCCCACTATCATCTCTCTCTCTCTTCATCTCCCTCTATCCCTCTCTCCAACACGGTCTCAGCAGATGTGTGTCTAACATGAGTCTGGTCCTGCTGGAGGTTTCTGCCTGTTAAAGGAAGTTTGTCCTTGCCACTGTAACTTGCTAAATGCTGCAAAGTGCTCTGCTCATGGTGGATTAAGATGAGATCAGACTGAGTCCTGTCTGGAAGATGGGACTGGATCTGATCTGGTCTTGATGTTGGGTCTTTGTTGATAATAGAACATTGAGTACGGTCTAGACCTGCTCTGTTTGGAAAGAGTCTGAGGAGAACATTTGTTGTGATTTGGTGCTTTATAAATAAAGATTGATTGATTAATTGATTAATTGAACACACAAACTAGATGACGTCTGCTAGACCACATACTTTACGTTAGTGGTAACGAGCTCTCAGAGAAGCTCAGGAGATAAACAAACATGGCGGACGATCGATGTGGTTTTTTGCCGTGTGTTCTGTTTCGCTGCGACAAACAAAGAAACAAAGATAAATACTTCCACAAGCTGCTCGTATGTTTGAATATGTCACTTGGCTCAGGGTACATTAGTGTTCACGTTTCCTACCATGCCTGTGAGCTGTGAGAGTATGCGACATCCGGTTGGCGCCGCCTCCCAGTCTGCTCCTCTCACTGGTTATGGTGTGCATTCCGACGGAGGCGGTCCGACCTGGAATCGTAAATATTAAACGTGTTTGATATTTAAGATCCCAGGTCGGGATCACTCATTCTCCCGCTTAACTGCCGACTTCTTATTTCTCACAATCATCTCCCTGTTTCCCGTTGATACCAATCAAATGTGAGTTCCTCAAACTATGTGGGATATGTTTCACAAGATCTGGCAACCCGTGTTTCTCCATCATGCAAAAAACGAAAGTCAAGTTCAGAATTTTTAAACTGCACACACAAAAACACAAAAACACACAGAGGAGGAGGAGATGTTAGTGGAGATGCTTCAAGGAGGAGTGGCTAACTTACCTTCAGCTAACAACAGAGCTGTGAAAGAGAGGAAGAGGAGGAGGAGGAAGGAGGGCATGGAGGAAACAGAAAAAGCAGGTGAGCAGTGGAAATGGAAGAAACGTGCATAAAGAGGAGAGCAGGTTGATAGGGAGGGAGAAATGTGATGGGCTCTGAAAACGGCCAGTATTGACCCAAAGGTGTGATATATGTGGCACTGATTATTCAATTACGCTGCGGTAGTTGGAGGAATGTGGTACTTTGTGGCCTTTATGGGCTCAAAGGCACGATGTCCGATAGAAATCAACCAAACGAGAGGAGAGTCTGCGTCGTGATCCCTCGCTGGGGACATAACATTAACTCAAAACTTCACGGCTCCAACGTGGTGTCAGAGCAGACCATAATTACACATTAACTCATATTAAACAAGCTCAGAGTGAAGTCCTTTGAATCAATGTGTGAGAGAAACCGGAGGTAGATTTGGTCCTGTGCATTTCAGCTTTATCACTCAACCAAAGGTGGTGTTTTAAAGAAACCATGAAGAAGAAACCTAAGCCACCCTACACAGTGCTGACCAGACATCCTTCTGGGCAACATCCCATGGACAAAGTTTGGGAAGGGCAGAACCTTTCAGAAAAACTCAGAGGGTGATTGGACGAACATTCATTACGGGCCAATCAGAGCAACAAGACATGAGACAGTCGTTGTGCACCATAGACAGTATAAATATGGACGCAGTATCCGTGACGTCACCCATCTGTTCCTGAGCGCTGTTTTGAAGCCAATCAAAGGCGGCAGCCATAATGAAAATGCTGAACACAACCAAGCTTAATGTGGAATAAAGAGGCAGAGTTTGAGCCTCCTCGCCAACAGCTACAGTGTTCCCGCCTGTCAATCAAGTCAGCTGTGCCTCTACATCTTCGAAATTGTGGTGTTATGAAAAAATTCACCCCCCGTACAGTGTGTGCCGATCAAGAAATGAGCTATCCAGACTACACTCGTTTTTTGAACCAGGCTGTAAACATGTTTATTTCTGCTGTAAAGATCGGCTTCTTTGAATGGGTGTGTATGTGGTTTCCGTCACTTCCAGAGCCAGCCTCTAGTGGACACTCGAGGAACTGCAGTTTTTAACACTTCCACTTTGGCTTCAATTCTTGAAGCTGGAGGTTGCTGCTTGCCTCCGTCATGTAAATGACTAATACTGTCGTTTATCTGGCGGAGTCACCTCACCTAGTGTTTATTGGTTGTTGTCTGATCTGCCTTTTAAATGGAACCTTTAGCACTTTTATCATTTCCTCATGTCTATTGATTTTATCATTTTAGTTTAAGGTTATTTGAGTATGTTTTGCACATTAAGTAGTTTGTTCTGTCTGACATCTGTCTTGTGTTTCTGTATTGACCTAACATCTCACTGGCTGCAAAACAAGTTTACCTACAGGTACAAATAAAGTCACCTGAACCTGAACCTGAACCTGAGAGGTCTCATGGCAACAAAAAAAAAGTGGAAAATAACTGAAACATACATTTTATTCAACAATTAACCACCTTTTTTTTTTTTTTTTTTTTTAATTACATTTTTGAAAAAATATATAATTTGTATTTTATTTTTAAAAATGTATGGTGGGTTATTTCATTATTTATTTAGTTATTAATCAGATCTTTAAGCACAGTCTTCTTTTTTAATATTTTGTATTTATTCTATTTTATGGTGGCGTTAAAGACGGTGAAGTGACAGACGTTTCTGTAGCTGCTAGCTAACTCTGGTACAACTAAATGGCTGTACACTGTCCCTGTTGAAATAAACAAATAAATAAAAGAAAAAATAAATATCTCACTCTTTTAGAGAAAAATAGAAATACCTATGTAAAGATTTTCTGTGATGTTATTAGACAGAACCACAATCTGAGTCCCTAAGGGACAAAAACAAGCACTCCAATGTGACCTCCTGTGATTGGCTCATTTGCCCCTAAGGTAGGATGAAGAAATTCAACATTTAACAAAAACATACATCCATAGAAAACTTTAAAAATAACAGTTTTCTGTGTATGTTATGTAAGAGACGTGTTGTTCCTGTCAATATGTCAGAGGTAAGGGTGACAGGATCGGACTTGACAGCTTCCTTTAAGGTTGGAGGCGGTGTGTAAAAAAAGTAAACCGTCTCAGGACGACAAAGCGTCGCTGCTAGCTGTGTTAAAAAGCTTCTTTGCGTGTAGGGGAGTTTGTGACTCACGGCCGACCCACAGAGTCTTTTTTAAACTGCAGTTACATGGTACAAGAGGCAGCTGTGTGTTCTTGGAATATTTTAGATCTTGGTTGGAATAAAAGTTATGACCCCATGCATGAAGAGCAGGAATTTACCACTCATAAAGACTCATCAATACTTCACACTGAGTGCCTTTAACTTTAACAGGCAGAGACCTTGAGGACAGCCAGACTCTTTCGTGGACCGCCATCTGCCTCAAAGAAACCAGTCTCAGAGTTTGTTATTCAACACCTTAGTCAGTTTATCTGAGTCAGATCTGACATTTCACAGGTGGGGCTGCGAATCCTTTCCTAGCATTCTGTTCATGACTCTGCCTGTTTGTTCGTCTGCTGTTCTTTGGCATGATTAAGATAAAAACAGGGACCAAAAGTCACCCAGCCGGGCCGATAATTACATGATAGGATACAGAGGATGAAGAGAGAGAAGAAAGCCCTCCTGGAGCTTGACAGATTTTCCATCTGACGTCTTCATCACAACTTTTCCTGATGTTCATAAAACAAGGCCAACATGTGACGGACCAAAGAAGCCCCGAACAGTCCGGCTCCCTCTGAAGCCCCGAACGGTCCGGCTCCCTCTGAAGCCCCGAATGGTCCGGCTCCCTCTGAAGCCCCGAATGGTCCGGCTCCCTCTGAAGCCCCCGTCATCTCGACACGATGCTAATGAAGCTGTTTGTGTTCAGAGCCAGCTTATCAACTTCCCAAATCCAGCCCAGTCCTCAGCTAATCATCATTAGCAGCTAGTGCATTAATTGCTGTGGGTGACTTCTTTAATTATCATTAGTACCAGATGAGCCATGTTGATCTGAGGCCAAAACAAGCTGTGGTGAGTCCAAGTGTCCCGACTCCTCTCTCAGTGACAGTGTGATGTTTAATAAAGGCGAGGGCGGGAACTGAAAATACGCTCTCATTAAGAGAAAAAGATGGCCGCCTGATACGTATGAGACCTGAGAGAGTGTTTCTGAAATAAGAGCCCCATAAATGATTTGCTCCTCCTCCACAGATGTTAATAACAGAAATACAAAAGGGTTTAAAGTTTGAAAAATGATCAGAGGTGGTTGTTATAAGCTTTGAAACTACTTGGTAATGTTAACAGAATTTTACATGAGGAATGTGGATACACATTAAGTGATGTGTTTTAGACGTATACCATCTGTACTTTTCCAATTTCACTCTACATATGCCACTCCACGAAAGTGACTCAACATATGCCCTCTTTAAATGCCACTTAATGTACGTCACGTTACATACCTACAAATTACGTACACTACTCTACATATACCCCTGTTAAAATAGCACTTTAGGTAGGCCAATTCATGTAAACCACTGTACGTACGCCACAATACATGTCTCTCTCTTCAAATGCCATTTTACGTACGTCACTTTACGTAAGTCACTTTACGTACGTCACTTTACGTTCGTCACTTTAGGTACGCCACTTTACGTACAATGCTCTACGTACACCACTCTTCCTGCACCGCTCTACGTACGCAACTTTACGTACGCCACTTTACGTACGCCACTTTACGTATGCCATTTTACGTATGCCATTTTACGTACGCCACTTTACGTACACCGCTCTACGTACTCTGCTCTACGTAGCCTGCTCTACGTACACCGCTCTACGTACACCACTCTACGTACACCGCTCTACGTACACCGCTCTACGTACACCGCTCTACGTACACCGCTCTACGTACCCTGCTCTACGTACGCCGCTCTACGTATGCCACTTTACGTACAATGCTCTACGTACACCACTCTACGTACGCCACTTTACGTACAATGCTCTACGTACACCGCTCTACGTATGCCACTTTACGTACAATGCTCTACTTACACCGCTCTACGTACGCCACTTTACGTACGCCACTTTACGTACGCCACTTTACGTACGCCACTTTACGTACGCCACTTTACGTAAGCCATTTTACGTACAATGCTCTACATACACCGCTCTACGTACACCACTCTTCCTGCACTGCTCTACGTACACCGCTCTACGTACACCGCTCTACGTACGCCACTTTACGTACGCCATTTTACGTACGCCACTTTACGTACACCGCTCTACGTACCCTGCTCTACGTACACCGCTCTACGTACACCGCTCTACATACCCTGCTCTACGTACGCCGCTCTATGTATGCCACTTTACGTACAATGCTCTACGTACACCGCTCTACGTACGCCACTTTACGTACGCCACTTTACGTACAATGCTCTATGTACACCGCTCTACATACACCACCCTTCCTGCACCGCTCTACGTACACCGCTCTACGTACACCGCTCTACGTACACCGCTCTACGTACTCCACTTTACGTACGCCACTTTACGTACAATGCTCTACGTACACCGCTCTACGTACACTACTCTTCCTGCATCGCTCTACGTACGCCACTTTACGTACGCCACTTTACGTACGCCACTTTACGTACACCGCTCTACGTACACCACTCTTCCTGCATCGCTCTACGTACGCCACTTTATGTATGTAACTTTACCTATAACACTTTATGTACAACACTTTACGTACACTGCTCTACTTATGGCACTTTAAGTACGGCACTTTACGTCATGAGACGCACTTCATGTACACTTTTCTACATACCACTCTACATATACTACTCTACATGTGCCACTCTTTAAATGCTAATTTACGTACACCACTTAATGTACGTCACTTCATTTACACCACTCTATATATTCCACTCAACATATTTGTCTTTACGTATGCCACCATAGCTAGCTTGCACATGTGAAATCAATTAATTTAAGACTCAAAGTGTTTCTCTGTATTTACTGCAGTGTTAACCATGAATAAACTTAACATAAAAACCAGTCAGGACTAGTCAGCTAATGGCTAGAGGTAATAACTACTGGGCAGCCCTGGTATTAATATGGAGGGATGGGATATGGAGGAGTGGATGGACGGAGAGTTGTGGGAATAGGAGAGGGAAAGTAGATTGGTAGTTGTGATGAGGAAAAGGAGGACAGAGATGCAGGGATTGATTCATGGACAGAGAGGTGGGTGTAAGAGCTGCACAAGAATGGAGGATCAGGTGGATGCAGGAAAGGTGACAGAATAAATGGGTGGATAGATTTATAGAGGGATGGGGATGGACTGATGGAGGGAGTGGCAGAAAGAGGAGAGAAATAAGAATTTATGGACCCGGGCTGAGAGGGCTTGAATATGGGGGGAATATTGAAAAAAACAAGGAGTGGAGAGTGGATTGATGGTAAACAGGTTTATATAGCTGTGGAAGAATAGCAACATGGATGAGTGGATGGGTGATGGAGGGATGGAATTGGTGGAAGTGGAAGAGGAGGAATGGGGGAAGATAAAGGAATAATGAGATGGGAGGAGGAAGGAGTTTGAGTTATGGAGGAAGAGTAAATGGACTTAACTTCAATTGAGCTTGAAGTGGGATAAAGTGTACACAAACACACTCATCTTTGCTTATCCTGCAATATATGACCTGGTTACTAGCATGTTTGAGCCTCTGTGTGAAATTCTTACAGTGAAGCTGAGACTCACTGGAAAAGTCACATAGGCAGCTTTAATAGAACACCGATAGTTGGTTCCAGAAATTACAGTGTTTGTTTTGTATGTGTGTGTACTTTTCAAAAGAAGAAGCTGTGATTCTCTTGATTTAGCAGCTTGTAACAGTAGTCTTCTCTCTCTCCTGTAAACTGGAGACCTTCAGCTGAACGTGTCAGTGTTTGTGTTGATTCATTCATTGCTTTTTCCATGTTTTTAACCGCAGGCACAACATTTTCATGTTTTTCTGATTTTGGAGCACAATTTGAAGTTTGAGGACATTTTCTTTTTTCGACAGGGTCAACTTTTTTGTCAATTTTTTTGTCAATTTTTATTTTTTTCCCCAAAAAAAATTTGTCCAAAAAAAAATTGTCAATTTTTTTTTTCAAAAATGTTTGTCAAAAAAAAATTGTCAAAATTTTTTTTTGTTCAAAATTTTTTTGTTCAAATTTTTTTTTCAAGTTTTTGTTCAAATTTTTTTTGACCAAATTTTTTTTGACCAAATTTTTTTTGACCAAATTTTTTTTGGCCAAATTTTTTTACAATTTTCTTTTTTTTTTCAATTTTCCAAAAACCATTCACAGTCATTGTTTTTTCCATCTGTGATTCACTTGATTTCTCTTTCTTTCATTAGATTTTATTTGTTCTATCTTTTTTGTATGTGTGTGTACTTTTCAAAAGAAGAAGCTGTGATTCTCTTGATTTAGCAGCTTGTAACAGCAGTCTTCTCTCAGCCCACCGTGAATGCGTCTCTCCTCCCGGTGTTCCGCTTTTAGAAGTGACCCTGTAAACTGGAGACCTTCAGCTGAACGTGTCAGTGTTTGTGGAGTTTACACAGCTGTTGAAACACAGAGGGAGTTCCTGGGAATGCAAACTAGTTTAGTTTTTATTAAGATTTCAAAATATCCTCATCAGATATTTAATGATGGTCTAAAGACGTTTATGAGGGATGCATCCGGCTGAGAGTCTCCAGTTAACAGGGTCGCTGTTTAAACCAAAACACCGTCCGATCTCTGCGATCACGGCTTTTTGAGTTCAAAAGGATTTTAAAGCCGTGTTGAAACGTCTTTGCTACTCGCGCTTATCTCCTCTCACGTGTTGATTCAGTGAATCCATCTGTGATGAAATATAGCACCATCTAAAACAGACCAGCTGAGTCTCTTCATGCTAACAGGCTAACTGTTGTGATGCTCATGATACCTGCCTGTCTGTCTGCTTCTATGGTGTCATCTGTGATGAATGGCATTCCTCTTTGTGTTACTGCCCTCTACTGGTCTGGTGGTGTACTGCATTTACTTTTTTCTCTCCATAAGTCACTGACCTGATTTACACAATCTACCCGGGACTTCAGCCCGCGGTTCAAAAGCAGAAAACAATGGGGGCACAGGAACCTTTTAGTTCAGGGAAGGTAGTTCTGGGGGCTAAAAGACCCCGGAACTCTTGGTTGAAATGCACCTTTTGTGAGATATCTGGAGGGGAATTTTCACCTTCATGCTCAAACTTTCGTGAACAATAAGAGGTGAATTTTTATTTTCTTCTTTGTCTCACACACCTTTCTGTTTTCTGTTTTTAGCAGCAGTGGAGTCATGAAACCTCATTACAAAGACATAATCCACTGTACTCCGGATGAGTCATCACGCCTCATAAAATACACATTACAGCATGCATGAGGGATATTTATACCTCTACTGTACATCCACCTACAGACATATTGGCACAGATTGTGAGTGGAAACAAGCTGCTCGGGGATCTCAGCAGACAGAGTGTTTCCTGCAGCTCGGAGTGATGTGTTAAATAATAACGGTTCAGCTGAGAAGCCTCGTCCCCGGTCTGCACGGCTGCTCAACTCTCACCAAACACACACTGAGAGAGACGAGATGACAAAGACGGATGTTTCTGCTGCCTTTATTATCTTTCAATATTCAGGCTGTGTAACGCGTCCATCATCTTGTTCTGCTGTATCCATGTTTCTGATGGCGTGGAATCGGAAGCAGTCAAAATGCTGAGTACACGCCATTCTTCATCCTCTGAGGCAGCGCTGCCAGACTGAGTGAGCAGATTATTTAACTGAATGCTGGATGATTCCACTCCGGCATCCTGGCGAACGTCTTTCACGGCTGAAAAGTCGTGTTTTTTAATCACGCTGTGCTAATTAAAGACGCTACGTGTAACATTTTGACATCAATAAATCTTTAGCACATTCGTTTTGACATATTAGGCTGATTACTGTAAACAAACAATCATTGCAGAGAAAATTGGCAGCTTCTTCTTCCAGTCAAAACACGGCAGTTTGAAATCATGAGTCAACAAGTGTCAGTGCAGACAGTCTGGTGGTTTAAAGCATGAAGCTGGAGAGGGTCACATGTTCTTAAAAATCAAAGTATCTAAAGATTTATCTTTGAATGTTTATTTTAATCTCTTCTTTTCTTACACCCACGATGCATTTATCAGGATTACTCTGTGATTGTTTGCTTCCAGCTTTGGCTGTCTTTACTATTTTCAGACAAACACTTCCTCCTTTTTATTTACGCAGAGTGATGAAAATATTTATACCACTTCCATGCCTGCCCATTAAATCTGAAGCTACAGATAGCAGCCAGTTAGCTTAGCTTGGCACTAGCCCTGAAAACAGAGAAACCCCTCATGAGGATATCATTGCCCGGACCAAGAAGAATTTTAAGGCAACACAAAATACCTCTGAAGAAATGTTCACTTTATATAGTCCTACTTTATTTTTTAAAGGTGACATATCATGCAAAATGGACTTTTTAATGATTCTCTACCTGAAATATGTGTCCCTGTCTACAAACCCCCCGAGAATGAAAAGAATCCATTCTGTCCCTGTTCTGATTTCTCCACCTTTCTGTAAATGTGTGTGAAACGAGCCGTTTCAGACTTCAGTGTTTTTGTTACGTAACAACAATATCCGGTCTGTCACGGAGTCAGAGCTCGGAGCTTGTTCAGCCCATAGACTGTATAAAATACAACTCAACCCCTCCTCCGTTTTTCATTACCTGCACACATGTGTGCTAACAAGGAGCTTAGGAGGGAGGCATGCTAGTTGTAGGCTGTCTTAATAAACACAGAGGTCGGTTTTACTCCCCACGTCTGCAGATTTGAAGATCTAGTGGAGGATTTTTATTTATCATGGATAAGTGCTAGCGCTAATTGGCATAGCCACATAGCTACATGTTCATAGCTGTAGCTGTAGCTGTGTACCAAGACACACGTCGACATACTGACAAATAAAACAACAAGAAACACTAAATCTGTGACCAATCCTTCAGAAAAGGTCCTGCTGCTTTTCTGGCAGAGGTCGGTTTGACTCCCCACGTCTGCAGATTTGAAGATCTAGTGGATGATTTTTATTTATCATGGATAAGTGCTAGCGCTAGTTAGCATAGCCACATAGCTACATGTTCGTAGCTGTGTACCAAGACACACGTCTACATACTGATGAATAAAACAACAAGAAACACTAAATCTATGACAAATCGTTCAGAAAGGTCCTGCTGCAGGCGCCTCTCCTTCAGGATCAGATTCAGAGGGTTGAAGTAACGCGGGTCTGTGAGCAGTCGTGTATATTCAGCCAACATGTAAACATTAGATCAACGTGCTGGAGAGCCGAGGCACACCCACTTCCTGAGGGGGCGTGGTCAGAGAGAAAACAGACTGTTCTGAGGAGGACTGAAGAAGAGGGGTTTTCAGGCAGACCAAAACCTGATTTCAAAGTGTTTTTTTGAGCATAAACTTTAAAGACATGTTTTGGGGACCTCTTAGACCAATATATGTTGATGAAAAAAGCCTGATATGTCCCCTTTAAATGTATTGTTATATTGTAGATTTCTTTACTTTTACTGTTTGCTCTGATATCAATTCGGTTTTATTGATGTTGCATTTGTAAGGTGACACTGAGTGTCTTGAAAGGCACCCAAAAAATGTATTATTATTATTATTAAAAAATATATTATTACTTATTATAATTTAAAAAATGTATAATTTTCACACAAAGTAAACTTTACAGAGCAGATTTTACTTCTTTGGTAAGAATGAAAACCAAGCAGCAACCTCTGGTGTTAAGAAATAAAGCCAATGCGGAAGTCCACAAAACTGCAGTACCTCCAGTGTCCACTTGAGGCTGGCCCCAAAAGCCAGGGAAACCCCATTAGAGCCCATATTAAAATGCAGATCTTTACAGCATAAATAAACATGTTTACAGCCTGGTTTAAAAATCTGTTTTGGTCTGTATGGCTCATTTCTTTATACCTCCTTACTTTACAGAGGGTAAATATCTTTAAAACACATACATTTGGATGTTATGAGGGCCAAGAGTTGTGCATACATTTGCATAATTAGGGGCGTGGTGAGTTTACCGACAGGTGTGTTGTAGATGTTTGTCAGGAGGCGACAGCTACACCTCTACCTGTTCCACATCACTAAGGCTATGCCCATGCTTTATACAGTCTACAATGAAAACTAGCTATTACTATTTAACAGCTTAATGCTAATTTGCATTTTTTAAAATGATCTTGATATGGAACAAAACGCTGTAGCTTTACATTCAGACTTTACAGATATATTGATAATGTTTGGTTTTGACACTTTCAGGAAGGTATAACTTTTACATCCATTTTACTGAGGTTGCAGTTTGCACTGGTGTTAAACTTGAGTGCCTTCCCAAACAATGAAGCTTTTAAAACAGTCCATCCATGTTCATAAAGAGAAGACATCAGAGCAGAATTGCATGTTACATTCAGACACCGATAAAGAAAATGCAACCTCATAATAAACAGGTAGGAGAATAATGACCCTCCTGAGTGAAACCCTGGAACATGAATAAAAAAAACATCCTTAAAGTAGAAATGATGGCAGAGCTGTTGCATCAAATCACATGAGCATATTTCCTGATATAAAATATATTACTGCAGATATCTTAAAGTACAACATAATCACATTTAAACTGTCTGCCCTCATACTCTGACAGTAATCCTTCCACCTGCTGCCTGTGAGTTCAGGCTGAAGTTAATTGCCCTTGTAGAGACTCTATTTTTACCACCTTTTATTGTTTCTTTATGCTAATAGTTTATTTCATTCTATTTTTAGTGTCTCTGTTTATCTGTAACACCCAAATTCTCCTCTCGGGATAAACAACAGAGTATCTGATCTCCAGCTCAACTAATTGGATTTGTGTGTTTTCAAGATATAATCACGAGTGTACCGCAAACTGTCTCACTCCTAAAATAACAAAATACCATGATGTAACCTTGGTGGGACTGAAGTGAAGCATATTTCCAGACGGCCTGAAATAAAGTGTTCTAATACATGCTGCATTTTCTATCTTTGCACGGTTTTAATCTGCATCCCACATGAAGGGTGGCTGAGAAGGCCCGCCATCCCCAGACAGCCGGCCTCTGTCTGGTTTCACTTGAGATGCTCCTAATCGGCCCATATGCTGCTTTTCACCGGGGAGACTTCCTCGTATTAACAAGACTCGTCTTCCTCTGAATATTCCTCCCTAAACCTCGTCTGGTTCTCCCTCCATGGGGTTTAGATTTCCTCTGAATCTCTCCGTTTATCCATCAGCCCACTTTTCAGTTCTTTAACTCTCTGCCTTTGTGCCCAAATATCTCTCACATACCGTCTATGCACATCCCTCCTTTTCCCCTCTGTGTCCTTCTTTGCTCTTTTTAAGCACTGTTTGCATCATTGCTGAAAATCTAGTCATTCCCTCTCAGCACTGTGATACCCAAGCACATCAAGATATGAGCATTTCATGGCTCTTTACTTCAGATGTTTCCTCCTTTTTTGAAGCGCCTGGACTGAAGAATCGACCTGGAGTGATGTCAGAAGACAAATAACATCTGTTTTAAACCGCTCATGCTACTCGCCAACGGTGGATTTGTTATGAAAGACTCAAAACAAGCAGCTTGGATTGCAATTCTTTCAAAAAAGCTGCTGCAAAATGAAGCATTTCAGCTGCAACAATCACAGAAAGAGACCTTGAAATCCTGGAGGGGTTGTTATACAATTTACAACCTGGACCAGAGAATGACATAACAGCGTTTGAGAAGCCCAACCCGGCGTGTGCCATGAAAATATGGAGAGATTCAGACCTAGACACCACCTCATGTCTTTTCTGTCTTTCACAAGCTGCCTCTCTCTGCCGTTCTGTCCCTGCTGTCCGTCCGTCCCCTCTCGTATCTGTCCGGTCCAGATGTCCCGCCGTGCTGCGCTGCGTTCAAGTGCAAACGGGCTCCCTCTACTTGTTAACAGTGTGTTTATTCTGCAGCCGTATCAGACTCTCTGCCATGTCAGCAGCAGGCAATTACAGAGCAGATTACTGAGCCTGATAATGTCATCACACACACACACACACTACAGGACTCACAAAGAAGTATATTTACACAGTTCATGAGTTCACTGCTTACTCACCAACATGTACAGGATAATCACACACGTCCTCACATCATTACGGCTCCAACAACAGCCTGAGACACCCCAACAATGAGGACGGATGGATCCGTGTTCTCATGTAGTTTAAAGTCTGACTCTTTAATCTGTCGCTGCAGAAATCTAAACTCAGACCAGTTTTTATCTTCCCGTTCAGTTTCTCCTTAAAGACGACATTTAATCGTGTTCCCTCGAGTCCTGCTGCACACAGAGAGAGTTGTGTGACTGATGCTCATTACTAAAAACTCCAAAAGTTGTTTCTGGATCGTTTTAACTCCAGGATTAAACATGGACGCCAAAATGTTACTCAAAACAGAAAGGAAGTAATTGGCTCCAGAGTCTGAAAGTTGACAGACAGTAGGATTCATTCATGTTAAGTTAACTTAATTATAAATTGTGATTTATTTTGAAGACTTTTCGTTCATCTTCACTGTGTTTAAACTCAGTATGTGATTTGTTGAGAGTCACTGTACTGATACCGATGTTTCAGCAGTCTACATGATGGGCAACGTATACTGTGTGTTGGTGCACACATGTTGGATTTAAATTACCTTAAGTTTTGTGTACGCATCAGCCCAGAAAAAAAGTATTGCTTTGTCCACAGGGGGGCGCCAGAAATGACACAAACTGAAACTTCCTCTTTAAAATTCCTGTGAGGAACTTTTAGTCTGTCTTGATTTTGGCGCCCCCTGTGGATAAAGTAGTCATTGCTGATTTGGCCTTTAACATGTGTTACCTTAAGTTTTGTGGACACATCGGCACCGAACAATAAGTGCCAAACAAAAAGTTCCATATAGAAATACGTTACCTCAAATGTATTACCTTAAGTTTTGCACCGAATAAAAAGTGCAGAACAAAAAGTGCAGTACGGAAATGGATTGGTACGAATACGTGGACCTTTATCCTCTTATAATAAACAACAATAAGAGGTATCGCTTTGTCCACAGGGGGCGCCAGATATGACACAAACTGAAACTTCCTCTTTAAAGTTCCTGTGAGGAACTTTTAATCTGTTTTGATTTTGGCGCCCCCTGTGGATAAAGTAGTCATTGCTGATTTGGCCTTTAACATGTGTTACCTTAAGTTTTGTGTACACATGGAAATGGTACGGAAATGGATTGGTACGAGTACGTGGACCTTTAACCTCTTATAATTAACACCGATAAGAGGTATCGCTTCGTCCACAGGGGGCGCCAGAAATGACACAAACTGAAAATTCCTCTTTCCTGTGAGGATTTATCAGTCTGTCTTGATTTTGGTGCCCCCTGTGGACAACGTGGACATTGCTGATTTGGCCTGTAACATGTGTTATCTTATGTTTTTGCGTACGCATCTGCACAAACAAAAAGTGCCATACCAAAATGGGTCGGTTTGAATATGCAGAACTTTTAACCTCTTATAATTAACAACAAAAAGAGGTATCACTTTGTCCACCGGAGGCGCCAGAAATGACACAAACTGAAAATTCCTCTTTGAAGTTCCTGTGAGGAACTTTTAGTCTGTGTTGATTTTGGCGCCCCCTGTGGACAAAGTGGTCATTGCTGATTCGGCCTGTAACGTGTTATGAGTGTTTCTCGACCCCCACTACTGGTTTCAGACCTTAAAAGAACTCTTTATGAACTACAAAAGCCAACAAGACCTTTAACAAGAGGTGCAACTATTTCTAAAGAGACTTAAATGTCAATTTCAGTCTGTTCTATAACCGGCTAAAAACTCCTCACAGGAGCTTTAAGGAGAGCAGACCATTCCTGTTTGATTCAAGTTTCACAAACAAGACTGCAGCGAGTATTTGACCAGTTTAACCAAAACAAGGTCTGTGTGAGAACCGTTCTAGATTTAAAGTCTGCAACAACCAGTGTGTTTTATCAGGAGTGCCACAATGCATCATGAATACTTTCCCAGAAAAATGTGCTTAATGGTTTTTAAAATAATCTCTATGTTCTGCCACAAACTGTCATCCACAGGAAAACAATGCTTCTTTCAATCATCTCTCCATGTAGTGACTTTAAACCAGCCTCTCTCCTGTTGATTGAACCGTCTCTGTTGTTTGCAGGTTTGTGTTTGTGTAGATGTTTTGAAGTCAGACTCTCAGACTCGCAGGTAAACACTCCAGCAGGAGGATCTCTCTCTGGAGACACATCTCTGCGTTCACTCAGGAGGGGGACGTGTCTGTGATGCATTACACCCACAGTGCTGACATCATCGATGTAACCCTGAGCGCTGATTAACAGCTCCGCTCGGCCCGAGGACCACAGACTGAGCCGCGTCCGCCTCCGAGTCTTCATCGACTTTCTGAAGGAGGCGAGGCCCCGAGGATCCTCCCGAAGCCCTCCATATCCACTTATCATCTCAACATTAATAACTTCAACATTATTTTCCCTTTCCCCCAGAGGAGCGCAGAGGAAGTTACTTTTAGTGTTAATACTTTCATGTCTGGCAGCCTGCGGGTACGAGACAGCCTGCCGATGAATATTTTATCACGTGTATTTAAGGATTTTTGTTCCTAAATGGGACATCCTGCAGAAAGGCTGTTATCACCACATTAAAGCTAATGATGAAGCAGTGTAAGTCTTTTGTTGACACAGTTATACCCCACTAATGTTTGCTCCAGCAATATTAAATGATAACCTTCATGTGACTTCTCTCTAAAATTAGGATTATGAGACATCAGGCCTGCGGGAACAGACACTCCTACGTACACATGAACTCACATCCAGAGTGGAGATGATGCAAAAGGTCTCCTTTCTTTTTAAAACACGCCGCTCACTCGCTTTACTTCTGTTACTGTTCTCTCATCGTTTCCTGCAGCTCAGTGTGAAACTGCAGCTCAGTCTGACTCATGAACCCAACTCTGAGATTAAATGTAGACACAACAATGCTATGTGCTAAATGCTAACGCCAGTTTCATGACATTGTCTATATACTGAGAATCAGAAAAAATATTAGCAGGTTGACTTCCTGCAGTTTTATGTGTTTATTACAAGCTAGAGCTTCAAAATGATGCAAAAGTGGAAGTGCAAAAAACTTTAGTTCATGAAACGGCCACTAGGGGGAAGGGATTAACCGGTTCCACTAATAATAACACTTTAAAATGTCACGCTTATTATATCCAAGATAATCAACGTTGAATTGAAACCCAATCCTCTTGTTGCTGTGTTTGGGGTCACTGGAGGAGTGGTACAGTTATCGGCACAAAAACAGCGGACTCTGGCCTTTGTTTCCCTCCTGGCCAGGCGTGCCGTGCTGCTCAGATGGAGAGATGCTACCCCGCCCACGCATGCACAATGGTTGGCAGATATTATGGCTTGCTTAAAGCTTGAGAAAATAAGATTCTCACTCCAACATTGAAATGCACAGTTTATTGAAATTTGGGGACCCTTTCTGGACTCTGTATACAAACCTTTAAAGGGGACATATCACGCTTTTTTCATCAATATATATTGGTCTAAGAGGTCCCAAAAACATGTATTTAAAGTTTATGCTCAAAAAAACACTTTGAAATCAGATTTTGGCATGCCTGAAAAGTCCTTTTCTTCATTCCTCATCAGAACACTCTGTTTTCCCTCTGACCACGCCCCCTCCGGAAGTGGATGTGCCTCGGCTCTCCAGCACGTTGATCTAATGTTTACATGTTGGCTGAATATACACGGCTGCTCAGAGATCGCGTTACTTCAACCCTCTGAATCTGATCCTGACGGAGAGGCGCCTGTAGCAGGACCTTTCTGAAGGATTGGTCATAGATTTAGTGTTTCTTGTTGTTTTATTTATCAGTATGTAGACGTGTGTCTTGGTACACAGCTACGAACATGTAGCTATGTGGCTATGCTAACTAGCGCTAGCACTTATCCATGATAAATCATCCACTAGATCTTCAAATCTGCAGACGTGGGGAGTAAAACCGACCTCTGCCAGAAAGGCAGCAGGACCTTTTCTGAAGGATTGGTCACAGATTTAGTGTTTCTTGTTGTTTTATTTGTCAGTATGTCGACGTGTGTCTTGGTACACAGCTACAGCTACAGCTATGAACATATAGCTATGTGGCTATGCTAATTAGCGCTAGCACTTATCCATGACAAATAAAAATCATCCACTATATCTTCAAATCTGCAGACGTGGGGAGTAAAACCAACCTTTGTGTTTATTAAGAAAGCCTACAACTAGCATGCCTCCCTCCTAAGCTCCTTGTTGGCACATATTTGTGCAGGTAATGAAAAACGGAGGAGGGATTCAGTATTATTTTATACAGTCTATGGGCTGAACAAGCTCCGAGCTCTGACTCCGTGACAGACCGGATATTGTTGTTACGTAACAAAAACACGGAAGTCTGAAACGGCTCGTTTCACACACATTTACAGAAAGGTGGAGAAATCAGAACAGGGGCAGAATGGATTTTTTTCATTCTTGGGGGGTTTGTAGACATGCCAGGGACACAGATTTCAGGTAAAGAACCATTAAAAAGTCAATTTTGCATGATATGTCACCTTTAAAACCATGATTCAGATGCAGCTTCATCATCTCTCTCTTTCTGATGTAGAATTAGGTCTTTAATGGGACTGGGAAAAGTATTTCACGATACCACTGGCAGTGACAGGGTAGGGATTGTTTTATAATGGTTGTTGTTGTTGTTTCTGTTTGTTTATTGTTTTGTTTTTTTTGTTTACCTTTATATTTTCTCGAACCTAAAAAGCAAAAAAGTAACACAAGCTGTTGTTGTCCATGCCTCATTTACTTACCATGTGCAGTTACTGGTTCGTTCCCTTTGCATATGTCTCTCACTTTTCCCATGTAGACGTTACTGCTAACTGCGTTTGGTGTTTATTTATAACATCCTCTAATATCATTGGCTGATCAACACTGCACTTAATGTACACCCTGTTTGTGTCTCAATAAAAAGATTTTGATGAAAAAAAAATGTCACGCTTATTTAATCTTAGATGCTTTGCTGCATTGACTGTTTCTGTTGTTACTCTTACGTAAGGCCCGTTGCTCAATGTTTGGTGCAACCTGCATGGAACGAAAACAAAGTTAGGTGCTGTTCTTGAGTCTGTGCTATGTTAGCTTAGCTATGACAGAGGAACCAAAGTGTAAAGAATCAAGTAACGTCAGCAGTGTGGGAGCATTGCAACTACACCGAGAACGACCAAGGAGTTATTCAAGATGACAGATCACCCGTCTGCAAAACCTGCAGCAAGAAGTTGCAGCTAAACGTCAAACACGATAAACTCAATGCAGCATCTGAGGGGTTAACACCCTCAGCTCTACACGCCAAAGTAAAGGTTCTACATGATAACTGAGCCAGACATGGAGCAGATATTTTAGTGGTAAGTTACTTAGTGAAACACAGAGTTGGTCAGGCTCCTGGAAGCTTAAAGGACCATTACAAGACTTCTCTGGCCGTTAGCATTTTCAAGATGCTCTTTTTGAGCTCAACATCTTCAGACGTTTCAGTCCAGTGACAGCTGTTTAATGTTAATAACTTATCTTAAACCTCATCACAACTCCACCTTAGTTTTTTGTATTGCTCCGCCTACTTTTGGGACCCTTTTTTGGGGGGCTTTTTTGCCTTTGTTGACAGGACAGCTGAAGAGAGACAGGAAATGTGTGGAGTAGAGAGCGGGGGAAGACATGCAGCAAATGGTCGACCAGACGGGAGTCAAACTGGTGACCTCTGGGATCTCTGCAGCCTCTATATGTGGGGCACTTAAGGCTGATTTATATTTCTGCATCTCCCCTACGCAGCAGGGGCTGACGCGGACATGAGCCCCACATACTTGTGCGTCAATGTGTCCGTGTCGCGCAGCAATTCTCCTCCGAAACGCTTGAGGGCAGTGTGGTCTCTCTGATAGCCGGTCGCCTGCTTCCGGTCCTGCTACGATCTCTGTTTCCTTTTCCACAGAGATTCAGAGCGTGTTCTGTTAATCTACAGCTGATACATGTTGCTGTTTATCATACAGACATGATTACATGAAGAATAGAGAGGAGGAGATGAAATACACGGCCGATGTGCGGCCGATGTCCGGGATCCCGGAAGTGCTGTGAATGCGGGAAAGACAAAGCCGTCGAGCGGACCAATCACAGAGCTTGCGGTCCGCGTCGGCTCTACGCATAGTTACATTTTGGAGGAGATGCACGTCAGCTACGTGTGTAGGCCTCTGCGTAGGTACGGGAGCTACGCGGACCTACGGCGTAGGTTACGCCGTCGATTCAACGCAGAAGTATAAATCAGCCTTTAGACCACTAGGCCACCAGTGCCCCTTTTGGGACTCTTTTGGGACCCTTTTGGGACCCTTTTGGGACTCTTTTGGGACTATGTCTCTCCATCTTTCATCCCACTGGTGCTGTGGTTGTGCGCAACCACTGGCCTTCGATCCTTCGTGGAACAATATTAGCATTCATAAAACAAGACCCTAAGAGGAAGTAAATCCCATTTTTTCTGAAGTATTTCAAGGACAAAAAAAAAGTCTTAAATTTGGGTCGATTTGGTCCATGTCCAAGTCCACAATCTCCATTATTTAAGTCTGAATCCAGGCGATGCTCAAGTCCAAATTGAATCAAAAAGAGTTTCTTTAGCAAACTGTCCTTTGGGGATGTCATATGTGATTTCTTCTTAGTATGTAGTAAGCGTGTAAAGGGAGGAGGTCTGCTCAGCTGCTGCTTTATTCAGGTCCACATACCCAGCATCACGTCTGGTTTCCAGCAGGTAGGAGGGTCACAGGGGCAGGCGAGCTCGGGGAATGGCAATAGAAGGAAAGCGTATCAAATTAGATTCATCCCTCTGCTCCACATCCTCATGATGCTGCTTTTAAACAAATAGGTTTCATTCCTCCAGTGATTTATGTCACAGTCTCCCCTCCTCCCTCATCCAGGTCGCAGTTGAAGGACGAGACCCGTCACTTAGCGAGCGACTCGAGCGTCTACGTCAAAATGCCCCGCACGCCTTCTCCCCTGCATCCCTCAGAGTCACAGCAAGACTGTTGTCTGGTAACTGTTTCCATGGATGCCTCACTCTGTCAGGGGCTCGCGTGTAATGGATTTAAATTGAACTGTTGATTCGCAGAGGCAAAGTGGGGAAGGAGGCAGCAGAGATAGAGAGAGAGAGACAGAAATAGTCTGAGCATAAAAAAAGAAGGTGGAGAGGCAGACACGGGCGACCAAAGAGACAATGAGCCACAGATAGAGGAGAGAGAGAGGAGGGGGGGAGTCACTCTGAGAGCCCTCACCATCTGTGATGAGGAGCTGGAGGAGCAGTAATTGTTCCTGAGAGGAGAGAGGGGAGATACACAGCGCACAGTGTCAGGCCTGTCTGAGCGCTCAGGTGAGGGCCAGCAGGGACACTCACCTTCTGTGTGTGCTCTCATTAACGTCCATGTCACTGATGACCTTCTCAACCCCCAAAGAAACACAACTTCACTCCACGGTGACACACTAAAGGTGCATTTCGACCAAGAGTTCCCGGGTCTTTTAGCCCCCAGAACTACTTTCCCCTGAACTAAAAGACTGTGGGCTGAAGTCCCGGGTAGATTGTGTAAATCAGGCCAGTGACGTATGGAGAATAAAAGGAAATGCACTACACCACCAGACCAGTAGAGGGCAGTAAAACAAAGAGGAATGCCATTCATCACAGATGACACCATAGAAGCAGACGGACAGGCAGGTATCATTATGAGCAACACAACAGTTAGCCTGTTAGCATGAAGAGACTCAGCTGGTCTGTTTTAGATGGTGCTATATTTCATCACAGATGGATTCACTGAATCAACACGTGAGAGGAGATAAGTACGAGTAGCAAAGACGTTTCAACACGGCTTTAAAATCCTTTTGAACTCAAAAAGCCGTGATCGCAGAGATCGGACGGTGTTTTGGTTTAAACGGCGACCCTGTTAACTGGAGACTCTCAGCCGGATGCATCCCTCATAAACGTCTTTAGACCATCATTAAATATCTGATGAGGATATTTTGAAATCTTAATAAAAACTAAACTAGTTTGCATTCCCAGGAACTCCCTCTGTGTTTCAACAGCTGTGTAAACTCCACAAACACTGACACGTTCAGCTGAAGGTCTCCAGTTTACAGGGTCACTTTTAAAACCAGAACACCAGGAGGAGAGACGCATTCACGGTGGGCTGAGAGAAGACTACTGTTACAAGCTGCTAAATCAAGAGAATCACAGCTTCTTCTTTTGAAAAGTACACACACATACAAAAAAGATAGAACAAATAAAAACTAATGAAAGAAAGAGAAAAAACAATGACTGGGAATGGTTTTCGGAAAAATTTGACAAAAAAAAAATTGAAAAAAAAAAATTTGACAAAAGAAAATTTGAAAAAGAAAATTGACTAGAAAACTTTGAAAACAAATTTTGGAAAAAAAAAAAATTTGAAAAAAAAAAATTAGAAAAAAAAAATTTTGAAAAAGAAAATCTTGAAAAAGAAAATTTTGAAAAAAAAAAATTTAAATTTTTTTTTTTGTAAAAATTCAAATTTTGAAGAAAAAATGTAAAAAAAAATATTTGAATTTTTTTCAATTTTCTTTGGGGCAAAAGCTAAATGAAAAAAAAAAGTTGGCAAAAAAGTTGACCCAGAGAATCACAGCTTCTTCTTTTGAAAAGTACACACACATACAAATCAGATAGAACAAATAAAAACTAATGAAAAAAAGAGAAATCAAGAGAATCACAGATGTGTGTGATGTTATTGTGGACGGAGGGAGTTATAAAAACACTGAGGTTAATCTACCAATCAGACACGTTCAGCATTGCTTTCCCCCTGAAAGCCCCGGGACCTTTGAAAAGTACTACCCCCTCTAGCAGGGGCTTTTTAGGGGGGAGATTATCTACCCCTGAACTACATTTAGACCCTGGGTCCACCGGTCCAAACGCCTTTCGGTCTCATAAAAGAGGCCGTGTCAGGTGTTCTGAACTTTCTCACAGCACTTAAAGTCTAACTTTGTCTCACTTCACGTCTTCATGCATAAATAAGTCAGACAAATAAAGTTTGTTTTACTTTAACATCATCGTCACTCCGTCCTTGAAGAAAACAGTAAATCACCAACATGTCGTCCCACATCCGACACAAACTAACTCTTCAAACCTCGCAGTAATCACGGCGGAGACAATCAGCTGTGACCTCCACGCTGTAAGGCGGAGCTGGAAGTAAACACGGCCGCTCCTCTGTTGTTTTGATTCTCTGAAAGTTGGGCAAACAGTGCTCATAAAGATAAAGATGCAGAACCACAATATGCAAGGTTATAATCACAATCAGAGATAATTAAAGGGGCCGTCCATGCAGTGCTTCCCGTAATAACACTGCATCACTGAATTAGCATTTAATTGCATGTTGATACAATCAATGCTGCTTCCACGGTTAGCTCGGCGCTCTCAAAGAGGGGAAAACATCCTGAAGCAGTTTTTCTCTGAGCAGAATAAAACTGTAAACAAAGACATCTGCCGATTAAAGAACTTTTAAAGTGTCTGTGATTATTAAAGAGACACGTACAGTCTTATTGATGAGCTGTGAGTTAGAATCCTGAGGTTCTTAAATCTTTGATTAAAGGCACAGTAAGGAGTTTTCATGAACAGATACAGATCTACTTTTTAATCCTACTTTTCTTTGTTCAAGAGGATGCAGAGTGAAGAGGTGATGTGTTGATTTGTAGCTAAGTCAGATTATTAACTGGACAGAACAAGGACCAAACTTTGTTACCGTTAGCTAGCTTACAGAAGGTGAGCAGATGTACCGGTTTAACGTTACCCATCCCAGCCCCTGTGTCATGATGTGAGCTCTGGTGTCCCAATAAAGCTGTGAATAAGGTAAATAAGCACACAGTTTGACTCTTTAGTCCTCACAGAGCAGTGAAACATTGACACGCCGGCGTAAACATTAAATCCTGTTCATAGCTGTTTAGCTCTTTAAGCTAGCAGAGCTCTGGTTGTTGAGTTTCTCCGTCTGAAACTTCAACAGGAAACATACGTCTGTTTGATAATCCTGCTCCAGTATCAGACATGAGGACAAATAATGTCAAAAGAGCGTCCTCTTGCTTTATAACTTACTTCACACTTACTAACTTTAGAAGCAGAGCTCTAAACAGAGACATTTCAGAGTGAAGGACGAATATTTATTCAGCTTTTTACACCTAAAATCCAACCTGAAAAGGGTGCCGTTAGCCTAGCGGTCTAAGCGCGCCCCCCATAACCAGAGGCTATAATCCTCGTTGCAGAGGTCGCAGGTTTGATTCCAGCCTTGGCCATTTACTGCATGTCCTCCCCCTCTCTTTACTCCCCACATTTCTTGTCTCTCTTCATCTGTCCTATCCATTAAAGGCGAAAAATGCCCAAAAATATAACTTGAAAAATGTTGTTTTTTTAAATCTGACCTGAACACAGACATGAAAAATTCAGCATAAAGAACCAACCTTATCTCTGATAATCTGATTTTACTCTCTTGGTTATTAAAAGGTGTGAGAGTCAGAGTGAGACTATTTCAACATCAGTGAAAAGTTACTTACTGTGCCTTTAAGCACATTAAGTTCACTTGGCTGCACTGTAAGCAGATACAGCTGTGTCTTGTTGCTGTTATCATACAAACTAAAGGTGTTGACAGTTCAAACAGAAGTTGAGACCAAGCGTCAACCTCTGCTGAAATGCAAAAAAACTGCAGTACCTGAAGTGTCCACTTGGGGCTGGCTTCAAAAGCCAAAGAATCCCCATTAGAGCCCATGTTAAAACGTCCACTTGGCTTTTGGTCTCTGTTTGGTCCCTGCAGGGGAGGTCGTCTTTATAACTTCTCTGTTTTGGTTATATTGTGGTAAAGAGTGATGGGCATAATTAGGGGCATGGCTTATTTGAGTGACAGGTGCCCCTAACCTCCACCTCTTTGCTGCTTTCTTAAACCAATCAGTTTCGTCTCCGAGCCTCCGTCCACATTTCTGCAGTTACAACTTTAATAACTCGACTTCCTGACTTTTAAATTGCCCATTTTCCAATCAAAGGAGGTCCAGTAATGATAGGAAGTGCATTAACTCTTCATAACCTTCATTATCATGTCACAGCCACGCGTCTGACATTCCTCCTCGTGACCCCCCGAAAGAAGAGGAGCTTTAATGAAGTCAGGGGTCTGTGAATGCATGAATAGCGCCGGGCTCCCATTTGAATTAAATCTATTCATCCGTGCCGGTGTGATTTCTCTGTGGTACTGAGGCAACCGAGGGCCCTCTGAGTCGTGACATTTGTGCTGCCATGGCTGGTGTAGCAGGCGGAGGGGAGGGGAACACCCGTCTGCCCGTGTATCCCTGACGGCCGGGTCTGAATCCAGCTCGGTGCTCGGCTTCAGCTGGACCGAGGGAGATAAGATGTAAGAGGCCGGTGTTCGGTGTGAGGCAGATATGTTTGTGGACTTGTTTCCTGTTCGGACGGGGAAAGAGAGGAACACACACCTCTTGGTTTTAAATTAAACACATGATTAAACAAACAAACCTGCACCCCTATCTCAGACTCTCTGACTGAATCCTGCAGCTCACCTGGGCCTCGCTCCTTTTGGGTGTTTTATAATTACACAATAATCTTTACTGAAAGCCTTTTCCTGCACGGGGAATCATATCAGAGTCACACTGTTCTAATTTTGGAAGTCTCTTGACATATTAAGGTAATCCCTCTTAGATTTCACTTTTAATTGTGTCATCTGTATTCAAAGGCGGCCTCGTGAACTTTAAAAAATAAGCCCAGAGCGAACAGAGTCTTTGCTGACAAAAGAGGAGGGATTTGACAGATTTAAGACCGCGGGCACGCCGCCGCTAACCACCCAGCACGACTGACGCAAGACCGCGAGGCAGGTGTGCAACACACGGCTCCGGATCCACAGCAATTAAGAGTCCCTGAGAAACACCCTGCAGAGAGCTTATTAGGCAGAATTTAACCTTTATCACGCAGGGGGAATCTGGAGGAAGCTAATAAAGGCGTCATTCAAATCACAGACATCTTTGACTTTGCAAATCTCATCATTTAATTTCACCACGCTCATGCTAATGCACGTCAGAAGTCAAATTTGACACTAATTTTAACCACGATAACGATCAGGAGACAAAGACGAGAGACATTAATCTCCTTCCTGCAGCAGCATCTCATTATTCAGACTTCATTTTATGGGTCCTGCTTCTGTTTGGATGAAGTGAGACGTCTTTCTTTTCTTTTATCTCTGGTTCTCCTGCAGCTGACTGTGGAAACACCATGGCTCTAAGCAACAATATACTTCTTCACTTTGTTTCCCAGATCATGAAAGGATCCATCCTGCTCTCCTGTCTGTACGCTGAAGACTTCAGACATGACCACCTGCAGCCAGATAGCTTAGCTTAGCACAAAGACAGCAACACAACTCCAGGTCTTAATTGCAGAGACTTGTAGAGTGAAATTCCAATGTGCAATGTTAAATAAAGGCCCCCAGAACTACTTTCCCCTGAACTAAAAGGTTCCTGCTCCCCCATTGTTGTCTGTGTTTCGACCGTGGGCTGAAGTCCCGGGTAGATTGTGTAAATCAGGCCAGTGACGTATGGAGGGAAACAAAGTAAATGCACTACACCACCAGACCAGTAGAGGGCAGACAGACAGGCAGGTATCATTATGAGCAACACAACAGTTAGCCTGTTAGCATGAAGAGACTCAGCTGGCGCTGTTTTAGATGGTGCTATATTTCATGGTATATATTTCACGTGAGAGGAGATAAGCGCGAGTAGCAAAGACGTTTCAACACGGCTTTAAAATCCTTATGAACTCAAAAAGCCGTGATCTCAGAGATCAACCGGTGTTTTGGTTTAAAAAGCGACCCTGTTAACTGGAGACTCTCAGACGGATGCATCACTCATAAACGTCTTTAGACCATCATTAAATATCTGATGAGGATATTTTGAAATCTTCATAAAAACTAAACTAGTTTGCATTCCCAGGAACTCCCTCTGTGTTTCAACAGCTGTGTAAACTCCACAAACACTGACACGTTCAGCTGAAGGTCTCCAGTTTACAGGGTCACTTTTAAAAGCGGAACACCGGCAGGAGAGACGCATTCACGGTGGGCTGAGAGAAGACTACTGTTACAAGCTGCTAAATCAAGAGAATCACAGCTTCTTCTTTTGAAAAGTACACACACATACAAAAAAGATAGAACAAATAAAAACTAATGAAAGAAAGAGACATCAAGTGAATCACAGATGTGTGTGATGTTATTGTGGACGGAGGGCAGAATAAAAACACTGAGGTTAATCTACCAATCAGACACGTTCAGCATTGCAGGCCCCGCCCCCTGAAAGTCCCAGGACCTTTGAAAAGTTTCCCCCTCTAGCAGGGGCTTTTTAGGGGGGAGATTATCTACCCCTGAACTACATTTAGACCCAATAAAATTGCAGGTGATGGAAAACAAGACTGAAAACAAGAGTTTTCATTTGCATTCAAAAAATATGCAGCAAAACAACTTTTCAGATATTGTTTTCAGTCTTCAATGTCACCATCCATCCACCATCTTTTCTCCGCTCCATCTGAAGCACCCTGGGTCGGGCCGGGCCGAGGTCTTAAGGTCACGTCCCTGAATCATCTGCCGACAGGCCGCAACAGCTGTTCACCATCTCTCACTCGCCAGGTTTCACTACGTCTGCCGTCGGCTTCCAGAAGGAGGGCAGAGCGGAGCGCTCCTCTGAAGCTGACGGCGGAGCGGCAGAGACAGTTACAACAGCAGGTATTAGCAGATTAGAGGCTCCAGTGTGTCATTAGCTGAGGTAATAATGGATTGCTTTGTGGGAGGTTCTATTGTCTAATGATGCATTCAGCTGCGTAAGCCCTCGTTAGGAGACGTATTAGGCCTGTACCGAAGACAATTTAATTGAGACCCGTGTAAAATGTGTCATTCAATCAGCCAATCACATTTAATCCTCAGATCTTCAGATGCTTGCTTCCTCTCTGTCCTTGGAGCGGCTCTTTTTCTCGGGATGTCTGTTCAAACAGTGAAAGCACTCAATCTCCGAAGCCTCCCCCGGGGGATGCTGGGTAACAGATGTGTCCTTACATGCTGGTGCTGTTGAGGGAGGTCTCTGTTCACTCATGTAAAGGGAGGTGCAACACGCCTCTCGCAGAGTACAGGAAGAATAAAGTGCTCTTTGAATAATCTGAATAATCTGGGAGTTAAGAAGACGAGAGCGTGTAGAGGTGATCTTCAGGAGACGTCGTCCTCCAGACAGGACGACGGAGGACGAACTGATGCTGAATAAATGTATCCTCTTAGATTTACTGTCTCAGTATTTACACACTGTGACTTCTTTCAAGTTGATTTAACCTGAAACACGTACATGTATCTGCTGAAGATCACACAAAACAACAAAGACACCAGCAGACAAACAATCACCATGATTACAGCTGCTTTTATCACGACGACTGTGCAAGAAGAAGTACTGTTGTGCAGCTAACGTTAGCTTGTGGACGACTGCAATGCATCCAACCAGGCAGGTGAGTTTCTCGTCCAATCATGGATTCACAACCTTGTGAGATACTTGGTTGAGCCCTTTACATGACGCCAGTTCAAGATGTAATATTCACAACCCTGCAGCCTTCAATATGAATATAGAAGCTTAGTCCAACACAAAAGCTGCTGATGTGTTTTTTACTCCCAGGAGTGACTCGGCTGACCCGCTGTACTGTCGTATGTAGGTCAATATCATACCGTTGGGGCACTGGTGGCCTAGCGGTCTAAGCGCCCCACATACAGAGGCTATAGTCCTCGTTGCAGGGGTCGCCGGTTCAATTCCCAGCTGGTCGACCATCTCCTGCATGTCTTCCCCTGCTCTGTACTCCCCACACTTCCTGTCTCTCTTCACTGCCCAATCAAATAAAGGCAAAAAGGCCAAAATAAATAATAAAATGTTGTTTCAATAACATTCCTGCAGGCGTGTCTTTGGTTTGCAGCACAATGCAATCCGTTTTATTGCAGCACCATGCAAAGTGAATACAGCGTCCTTCGGTTTCCATTCATTGAACAAAAGAAACAAACGATACAGCCGCGGTTTCTCCATGCCACCTGCCGCCACAGCGGTCAAAACACATCTGATACCTTGACAAGTGACGTACCGATATACCTGTGCCCTAAGCAATAGGACAGCGACACCCAGTGGCACAATAATGAATATGGTCTACAGCTTGACACCAGACTCTCAATGTGACAAAGGTTACCGACCTGTATTTTGTTCAACTGATGCTTAAAAAAAGCTTCTACATGGACGTATATGAGACAAGAAAACTGAAAGAAAAGGAAGTTTGTCTTTAGTTTTACCTCTAAAGCAAAGCATGATGGGAATTTCGCCAATATGCTTGTGATTCTGATCGGTCAAAACCACTAACAATGTTCATTTTAAATAGCAAAAGACAACCTGATCACTCACGTCATATCAAAGCCTTTAGAATGGAATGGAATGTTTTAATCCACATAAAGTAGTTCATTAGTAGCATCCCCCCTCTGCCTGTTGACACTGTGATAAAACGTTAGTGTGGTCTTGGTCGTGGGGAAATAGTGACAGTAAGTGGGCACAGATGTGAGAGCAGCCTGAGGAGCTACTGGACCCCAAACATCTCAGAGAGGTGAAAGTGGAGCAACATCCTGTCCTCTGATCCAGAGCAGGAGAGAGCATCTCTCAGCTGCTGATCTCCACAAAGTACACCCTCCCTCCCCCCTTGTTCTTGTTTTACAGTCAGGATGCCAGATCCCCCTCCTCAGCTTCGCAGTGACCTCCCGGCTCGTCCACCGGGAGACCCCCGTGCCATCTGTAATGCGTGGCGAGGCCGGCGATAAGGAAATGGAGTCTTTATCTCGGCCCAATTAGGCAGCTAATTGATTCAATAGCAGTCATTTAGAGGTCCTCCAGGCCCGGGATTGAGCACTTCAGCCCTTTGAACAGACGGGAGATCCCCGGAGGACAGAGAGCGGCGAGCCCACAGAGCCTGTAGATTGTAATCCGAGTGGAAATGATCTTAATGAGTGGATAAATCTCATCAGGGGATAATCTCAACGGACATTTTAAACTCACATAGATCATAAATGGACTAACTGACAGGAGGAGTTAAATGATTATACAGGCGGCCATGTTTCTTCAGTTACACACTGAGGTAGATATGAAGCAGATTACTTTCTTAATTAATCATTGACTTTAAAGTCTATTGAAGTCTAAAAACAGTCCTACAAAATATATTTAAAGTTGCACATTTGCTGAAGTTCTGTAGTTAGACATACAGAGCATGATTCAGGAAAGGACTGAGCTACTCTTCCACCAGCTGCACTCCTCCTGCACGAGACAGAAAGACGTCTTCTAATTCACCAAGCACACATAAAGAGTTGAATGCTCCACAAACTGCGCTGCACAGCACATAGCATCTCTATACGCCAGTTTTGGAAGCATACATTTATATATAACATAATAATAGGCATAATAAATTAGCACATCTGTGTCCTCCCAGTTCAGCTCATCGTCTATATGTGGGCTGGTTTGAGCTCTGTCAGGATTGCACAGTGCAGATTTGTGCAGCAGAGGGTGAGGATGCCGACAGCTCAGCTCCTCAATCAGTTGCAAAACAAGAGCAAACTGCACAAGATGCAGAACTTTGTACTCGTTTTATTTCTTCAATATCAATCCAAAGATGCAAATGATGGGCAACATCGTTTTTTTTCCCTCATTAATCTTGCTAGCATGGACGAGCTAACCCAGCACCAGAGGGACTACTGGCAGAGTAGCATCATGCTAACAGAGCTAACACCGGACACGAACGCCACATTGGAAGAATTTTACCTGCTGAGGGCGGACAGGATACAGGAGAGCAAGACTGAACTAACTGGGGAAGAAGGCCAGCTCAGTCCTGGACCCTGTGGAGGTGGTGGCTGACAGGAGGATTATGGCCAAGCTGTCGTCTCTGATGGACATTTCTTTCCTATATATATTCTTGTTAAATTCTTGTTCTGTACACCTTAGTAAATAAGTA